>NW_026511211.1:183807-196307 GCF_027579735.1 Bombina bombina | reverse complement strand
TACATAAAATACCTACAAATAAATACAATTAAATAAACTAACTAAAGTACAAAAAATAAAAAAGAACTAAGTTACAAAAAATAAAAAAATAATTTACAAACATTAGAAAAATATTACAACAATTTTAAGCTAATTACACCTACTCTAAGCCCCCTAATAAAATAACAAAGCCCCCCAAAATAAAAAAATGCCCTACCCTATTCTAAAATTAAAATAGAAAAGCTCTTTTACCTTACCAGCCCTTAAAAGGGCCTTTTGCGGGGCATGCCCCAAAGAAAACAGCTCTTTTGCCTGTAAAAAAAAACATACAATACCCCCCCCCCAACATTACAACCCACCACCCACATACCCCTAATCTAACCCAAACCCCCCTTAAATAAACCTAACACTAAGCCCCTGAAGATCATCCTACCTTATCTTCACCACGCCGGGTATCACCGATCGGTCCAGGCTCCAAAGTCTTCATCCAAGCCCAAGCGGGGGCTGAAGATGTCCATGATCCGGATGAAGTCTTGGCCCAAGCGGGGGCTGAAGATGTCCATGATCCGGATGAAGTCTTGGCCCAAGCGGGGGCTGAAGATGTCCATGATCCGGATGAAGTCTTGGCCCAAGCGGGGGCTGAAGATGTCCATGATCCGGATGAAGTCTTGATCCAAGCGGGAGCTGAAGAGGTCCATGATCCGGATGAAGTCTTCTATCAAGCGGCATCTTCAATCTTCTTTCTTCTGGATCCATCTTCATCCCGCCGACGCGGAACATCCTTCTTCACCGACGACTTCCCGACGAATGATGGTTCCTTTAAGGGACGTCATCCAAGATGGCGTCCCTCGAATTCCGATTGGCTGATAGGATTCTATCAGCCAATCGGAATTAAGGTAGGAAAATTCTGATTGGCTGATAGAATCAGCCAATCAGATTCAAGTTCAATCCGATTGGCTGATCCAATGACATTTGCTAGGCTTAAGGGTTAATCCTGCCTCCCTAATGCGATCTAGGATCGCTCCTATATGGTTCAAATGCTCGTCCCAGGAGCTGCTAAATATAGCTATGTCGTCTAAATAGGCGCATGCGTACTCTTGGGACCCATCCAGTAGCCGATCTACCATTCGCTGGAAAGTAGCCGGAGCGTTCTTCATCCCGAATGGCATGACCTTGAATTGGTACAGGCCAAACGGGGTGACGAACGCTGATTTGGGAATGGCATCCTCGGCTAGTGCCAGTACCCCTTACACAGATCTATGGTGGTGAGGTACTGGCCTCGAGCCATTTTATCCAGGAGCTCATCTATCCGGGGCATAGGGTAGGCGTCAGAGACGGTTTTATCATTAAGTTTCCGGTAGTCTACGCAGAAGCGGGTCGTGCCGTCCCGCTTTGGCACTAGAACTACCGGCGAGGCCCAGGGGCTGTCCGAGTGCTCAATCACTCCTAACTGTAGTATCTCGTCAATCTCCTTCCGCATATGTTCTCTCACCGATTCTGGTATGCGGTAAGGAGGTTGACGCATGGGGAGGTGACCTGGGGTTTCTACCCTATGGGTGGCCAGTCTGGTATATCCAGGCACGTTGGAGAGCGTGTCTCTCTTTTCCTGCAGTAGCTCTGCTATTTGAGCGCGTTCCCGAGGACTTAACCGCTCACCCAATTGTACCTATCCCAGACCTTCGTTCAGGTTCTTCATTCCTAGGTCGGGAAGAGGTAAACAGTCTGCGTCGACCGCGGCAGGGGCGCAAATAGCATTCACCTCCTCTGCGCGTTCATGGTACGGCTTCAACATATTTACATGGAGCATGCGTCTACCGCCTGCTCCAGTACACGGGCCGATCACATAGGTGGTGTCACAGATTTGTTCCACCACCTTGTATGGGCCCTGCCAGGAGGCCTGCAGTTTATCATTTTTGACCGGTTTTAAGATTAGCACCTTCTGCCCAGTCTGAAAACTGCGGTCCCTGGCGCCCCTATCATACCAACGGCGCTGACGGGTTTGAGCCGCCTGAAGGTTGGAGCGGACGGTCCGAGTCAGGGCCTCCAGGCGCTCCCTAAACTCCAGCATGTATGGTACGATAGGAGTACCGTCACTAGTGACTTCCCCCTCCCAATGCTCTAGGATTAAGTCTAGGGGACCCCGTACCCTCCTTCCGAATAATAATTCAAAGGGAGAGAACCCCGTGGACTCCTGAGGTACCTCCCGGTAGGCGAAAAGCAAATGGGGTAGAAACCGCTCCCAGTTCTTCTGGGTATCTATGAACGTGCGGAGCATCTGTTTCAGTGTTCCATTAAACCGTTCACAGAGCCCATTAGACTGGGGGTGATAAGCGGAATTTACAATGGGTTTCACCCCACATGCTCTCCACAACTGGTGGGTAATCTCAGCCGTAAACTGGGTGCCCCGGTCCAAAATAATCTCCCGGGGAAATCCCATGCAGGAGAAGATTTTGATGAGGGCATCCGCCACGGTCTCGGCATGAATATTAGCCAGAGCCACCGCCTCGGGATATCGGGTGGCATAATCCACGACCGTGAGTATATACCTCTTCCCCGAGGGGCTAGGCTTGGCTAGGGGGCCAATGAGGTCCACCGCCACTCGACTAAAAGGCTCCTCTATTATGGGGAGGGAGTGTAGCTTTGCCTTATATCGGTCTCCTCTTTTCCCTACTCGTTGACAGGTGTCACACGTCTCGCAATACTGCCTAATATCTTTGGTGATCCCTGGCCAAAAGAAATTCTGAGTTAGGCGGTGCTTCATCCGACTAACTCCTAGGTGGCCTGACAGCGGAATATCGTGGGCAACCCGTAGCAGTTCTCGTCTATACCTCTGAGGTACTATTAACTGCTGAACAGACAAGGGAATAGATCCGGCCACTATCTTCTCAGTATACCTGTACAGTAACCCCTTGTTCCAACCATACCTCTCTCCTTCCAACCCCGCCTGATTCTGGTTTACCTTATCCCTATATACTTGCAATGAGGGGTCAGTGGCCACTTCACTACCAAACTCTAGTGGAGGGGCCCAAGAGACATTAGGGGGGTGATTGCTTACCTGAGCCTCAGAGTGATCAGTCAGTGTGTTGGTGCGGGCCTGTTGTCGGGTAACCACGGGCAGTGCTGCTTGTGGGGAGGTTCGGGGTGCAAACGCTGAAGTCAGCTCCCCTAAGTTGTTGCCCAAAATAACGTCTGTGGGCAAATTTTGCATAAGGCCCACTTCTATGTTCCCCGACCCTGCTCCCCAATCCAAGTGTACTTTGGCCGTGGGAATCTTGTAAATGGCTCCCCCGGCCACCCGGACAGCTACACAGTCTCTGGTGTGTTGATTGGTGGAAACTAAATGTTGCCGGAGCAAGGTTATGGTGGCCCCAGAGTCACGCAGCCCTTGGACACGTCGGCCCTCTATATAGACCACCTGGCAGTGGCTTTGTAGGTTGTCCGAAGCGCCCTGTACTGGGTTTACCTCATGTAAGATGCCCAAGGGTTCCTCGTGGAAGACTGCGGGTTGGGTCTGTAGTCAGGGCTCGTTCTGGTAGCAGTGTACAGTTGCCCGGTTGTTCTGGTTGTTCCAGGTGGATCGGTTCTTGTTCCTGGGACAGTCTCTCTGAATGTGCCCTTGTTGGTTACAAAGATGGCAACGGATAGCTAATCGAGTCTGGTATCGGGGAGGGTGGATTCCCCCTCCAGGACGGGGTAGCAGAGGTGTGGGAGCTGCAGTGGGGTTTGGGGTGACCCCAATACTGGAGCGTTGCTGTGTTCGTTGAGCTCTCCGAGCGTCTTGGTATTCGTCGGCCAAGGTCGCTGCGGTATGTACCGTGCACGGTTTTTGATCTCTCAGCCAGTTTTGCAATTCAGTGGACACCCCTTGGAAGAATTGCTCCATCAACAGGAGTTGTAAAAGGTCTTCCAACTGGGTGACTTGGGCTGCCTGCAACCAGCCTTTAGCGGCCCTGGTTAGCCGATGCGCCCACTCAGTGTGGGTATATTTCTCCAGCTTCTTCAGGTCTCGGAACCGCTGTCGGTATGCCTCCGGGGTAATAGCATACCTAGTCCCTGCTGTCCTCATCTGGTATGGTGCGGTAGGCTTCAGCAGCCCGCCTGGATAACTTGCCAGCCAGTAGGGGAACTTGGTCAGCGGTACTAATATTATGCAGTTGGCATAATCGCTCAAAGTCCTGTAGGTACCCATCGATATCTTCCGTGTCAGTATGATCCTTGAATGCGTGGTAGGGAATCTTAGCTTTCCCTGTACCAGCACTGGAGTGTACTGGTAGCCCCTCTCCGGGTCTCGGGGTGGTTTGTCGGGTCACCATCAAGTATTCCTATACGTCTGCTGATGTCCGTGTCAGGAGCTCCTCCGAATGGGGTAGGGGAAAAAAAGCCAACCGGGTCCGCATCTCTTTTTGGAATTCGGTTTCGTTGTTCGCCATGGGTACGGCCGTACCTGCTACCCGGTCTCCCTCCATGAGCTCTGCAATCAGCCTTGCTTTGGTTTTATTGCTGGCAATAATTCCTCTCGCCTCCAGTAATTCCTTCAATGCAGTTCTCTTTAGTCTGGTATAATCTGTCCCCATTCACCGTCCGTTCATATACATCACATGTCCTACGACTTGCTGTGCGGTTTGAATCCCGTCGCTTGCCACCAATTGTAGCAGAGAGGCAGTAGGATCTGTAATATCTTTTGGGTAGGCAGAGACAAGCAAGTAACTACTCTTGGTAATTGTAGCAGAGAGGCAGTAGGATCTGTAATATCTTTTGGGTAGGCAGAGACAAGCAAGTAACTACTCTTGGTAATTGTAGCAGAGAGGCAGTGGGATCTGTAATATCTTTTTGGTAAGCAGAGACAAGCAAATAACTACTCTTGGTAATTGTAATAATAACCCCTTTCCACCAAGAACTAGACGACACATAGCTTGGGAGTCAACAACAACTTATTCAACAACTGGAAAAACAAACACTTTTTAAAAACAGTCTCCCCTACAAGGGGTTTCCCAACTGAAACAGCAGGGAGTTTAAACAGTAACATACAGTTTAACATACATTTTAACCATTAGCCTAAATAACAATTCCTGCATAGTTCATAAGTGGCGAGGTTTGCCACATTGTATGTTTTTTTTTACAGGCAAAAGAGCTGTTTTCTTTGGGGCATGCCCCGCAAAAGGCCCTTTTAAGGGCTGGTAAGGTAAAAGAGCTTTTCTATTTTAATTTTAGAATAGGGTAGGGCATTTTTTTATTTTGGGGGGCTTTGTTATTTTATTAGGGGGCTTAGAGTAGGTGTAATTAGCTTAAAATTGTAATATTTTTCTAATGTTTGTAAATAATTTTTTAAATTTTTGTAACTTAGTTCTTTTTTTATTTTTTGTACTTTAGTTTATTTAATTGTATTTATTTGTAGGTATTTTATGTAATTAATTTATTGATAGTGTAGTGTTAGGTTTAATTGTAACTTAGGTTAGGATTTATTTTACAGGTAATTTTGTAATTATTTTAACTAGGTAGCTATTAAATAGTTATTAACTATTTAATAGCTATTGTACCTGGTTAAAATAATTACAAAGTTGCCTGTAAAATAAATATTAATCCTAAAATAGCTACAATATAATTATTAGTTATATTGTAGCTATATTAGGGTTTATTTTACAGGTAAGTATTTAGCTTTAAATAGGATTAATTTATTTAATAAGAGTTAATTTATTTCGTTAGATAAAAATTATATTTAACTTAGGGGGGTGTTAGGGTTAGGTTTAGACTTAGCTTTAGGGGTTAATAAATTTAATAGAGTAGCGGCGAGGTCCGGTCGGCAGATTAGGGGTTAATACTTGAAGTTAGGTGTCGGCGATGTTAGGGAGGGCAGATTAGGGGTTAATACTATTTATTATAGGGTTATTGAGGCAGGAGTGAGGTGGATTAGAGGTTAATACATTTATTATAGTAGCGGTGAGGTCCGGTCGGCAGATTAGGGGTTAATTATTGTAGGTAGCTGGCGGCGACGTTGTGGGGGGCAGATTAGGGGTTAATAAATATAATATAGGGGTCGGCGGTGTTAGGGGCAGCAGATTAGGGGTTCATAGGGATAATGTAGGTGGCGGCGGTGTCCAGTCGGAAGATTAGGGGTTAAAAAAACTTAATAGAGTGGCGGCGATGTGGGGGGGCCTCGGTTTAGGGGTACATAGGTAGTTTATGGGTGTTAGTGTACTTTAGAGCACAGTAGTTAAGAGCTTTATGAACCGGCGTTAGCCCAGAAAGCTCTTAACTTGTCAGGAATTGTGGTTATGCTGTACCTTTAAGGAATTCAACCAATAGGATTCTTCCTCCTCTCATTTAAACACCTGCTCAGGTTACAAACGTTGCTTAGTATTTTGTTATTTTCACTAGTAACACTGAGCCTTGCTACAGCTGAACTACTGCCTTCTCTCTGCATTTGTTTAACCTCTTGGTCTTTTGTGTTTGCAAATAGGAACTACAGTCACTGGAATCAATTCCTTTTATTTAGGAACTTTCTGTTTGCACATTCCTGCACAGCCAGTGACTGCAACTAAATATTCATCTACCTTATCAACACCCTCCAACTGCCTTCCTCCAGACTCACCATTGTCTACTTATCAAAGGTACTCTGCAGATGTACATATTTAATTTTACCTTATATTTCTTGTGAATTGCATAATATCAGTTTAAGCTCTCCACTCTGTCCTGTGACATCACAAGCTCTGCAAAGACTCATCTGTGCACACAGAACAGGAAGTCTCCTCCCCTCCAGATCAGATACCAACATTCAGAGACTCTAGTCACTGCTGTGAGCTTCACAAGAGATTCTGTGAGTACACAATGTTTTATTGAACAGACTTAGCATTTAAGAAACTGCTACTTAATTGTGGATTGCATAAAACATATAAGGTTGTCTAAACTGCTACTGAATTGTGGACTGCATAAAACATATAAGACTGTCTTACTTCTCATGCCTGATTAACTCACTCACTGCAGCTTTGCATAAAACATATAAGACTGTCTTACTTCTCTTGCCTGATTAACTCACTCACTGCAGCTTAACTGTTAAAGCAACTCTCAAGTATATTCTAAGGAAAAGACAAAGTAATTCCACCTTATTTTAATTTTTCTTACTACTCAGTTAATTTATCTTTAAAGTTCCATCATCTATAAATAATAGATTGAATGGATACCAAAGTTATATCTTGTTTGTACATTCTCCATACCAAATTAACCTTTGCAAACTAAATGACACTATACTACTTGGTTTCACTTTGAAGCTAGTGTTACCATATCAATTAGTGTTACATTCAAATATTTCTAAATCTTACATAATACTAAGCCAAATAAGAAGGAAAAAAATAAATAAAATAAAAAAAAAAATAATAAGAATTTAGTGATTTATATTCAGCTAGTATGGATCCTGCTGAAATACCTCAATTTGTATATAATTTAAATCAAAAGGTGGATAAAATGGGACAAGCCATTTTAGATTTGCAACTTGAAACTCAGGTACTTAGAGAACTAATTAAAGATCTCAAAGATCAAAACACACCAAGTACTGAGCCACAAGTAAGCCTACCAGAACCTTTCACTGGTGATAGGAGGTTATACAGGCAATTCAAAAATGCATGCCATTTGTTATTTAACCTAAAACCCAAAACGTACCCTACAGACAGGGTCAGGGTTCTTTCAACAATTTCATTTCTTAGGTCAGAACCCAGGGTGTGGGCTGACCACTTATGTGAAACAAATGATCCTTTGCTGAATTCTCTCTCAGGATTTTTTTCTGCTATGGATGAGCTGTACAGGGATGCAGATATACAACTCACCGCTGAACAAAAAATGAGGAGTCTCAAGCAAGGAAAAAAAACAGTAGAAGACTACATCACCTAATTTAAATTATATGCATCAGATTCTGCCTGGAGTTCGGTTTCCCTAAGAAATCAGTTCAGACTGGGATTGTCTGACTCAGTTAAAGATGAACTTGCTCGAATAGAAATGCCAAGTACCTTAGAAGCACTTATGAAACTGGCAACACAAATTGACCGAAGACTCAGGGAACGCAAGGCAGAACGCAGCTATTTTGAAACTACATCTAAGCCATCTTCATCTACTTACTCACACCAGAGACCTATAACTACAGAACAAGCAACACCCATGGAGATTGGAGTTATTAGAGGACCCCTTACCGCAGATGAAAGAATGAGACGTAAAACCAACCATCTCTGTATGTATTGTGGCAATTCCAACCATATGGTCACAGATTGCCCCATCTTACGCAAGAACAAAAAGAGTAAGTTTTTAACTATAAATAATACTAGTCATGTAGAAAAAACACTTTCTTATTGCAATTTATCTCTTACCCTGCAGTGGGACCTTAGAAGACTCACAACCAATGCCATAGTGGACTCCGGAGCTTTTGGCAATTTCATAGATATCGGCACTGTTCAAAAAAATAAAATACCTACCGTATTAAAAAAAACTCCAGTCTCTCTCAAGGTTATTGATGGTTCTGATCTAAAAAATGGTCCAATCACACATAACACAATTCCAATATTAGTTACTATTGATGGGGCACATACAGAATATCTTACATTTGACATCATACCATCACCACATTTTCAGGTTGTTTTGGGTCTGTATTGGTTACAGTTACACAACCCTAGCATCAATTGGTCTAGTTTCTCAGTAAACTTTACTTCACCCTATTGTGAAAGCACTTGTTACCCACAGCCTGTAATACTTCAAGCAACTACTGAAGAAGTAAAAATACCTGAACCCTATCAAGATTTTGTTGAAGTCTTCAGTAAGTCTGAGGCCGAATCATTACCCCCGCACCGGGTTTATGACTGCCCGATAGAACTAATCCCTGGAGCAACATTACCAGTTGGTCACTTATACCCATTAAGTCAACCGGAATTGGATCATTTAAAGCAATACCTACAGGACAACCTAAGGAAAGGTTTCATACGCCCCTCTTCCTCTCCTGCCGCAGCTGGTATGTTCTTCGTGACCAACAAAGACTCTACTCTCAGACCTATAATAGATTATAGGGAGCTCAACAAACGTACAGTAAAAAACCGGTACCCACTTCCATTGATACCGGAACTGATCGAACGCCTAACCAATGCATCCATTTTCACAAAGCTTGATTTAAGGGGGGCTTACAACCTAATCCGTATAAGGGAAGGCGACGAATGGCTCACTGCATTCAGAACGAGGTATGGCCTCTATGAATACCTAGTGATGCCATTCGGCCTTTGTAATGCCCCCGCAACCTTCCAACACTTCATAAATGACATATTCCGTGATTTACTAGATGTCTGTTTGGTTGTATATCTTGATGATATTCTAATTTATTCTAATAACATATCAGACCACATAAAACATGTACGTTGGGTGTTAGCTCGTTTAAAAATACATAAGTTATATGCAAAATTAGAGAAGTGTTCTTTCCACAACACTTCCATTTCATTTCTAGGATACACCATTTCCTCAGCTGGCATTCAGATGCAGTCAGAAAAGGTCGAAGCAGTTAAACATTGGCCACAGCCTACTGATCGGAAATCTTTGCAAAGATTTCTTGGTTTCGCTAACTATTATCGAAAATTTATAAAGAATTTTTCGACGGTTGTAAAACCACTCACTCAACTCACTGGAACTACACATCCATTCCTATGGGAAGAGAAGCATACTCATGTTTTTGAAAATTTAAAAAGATTTACAGAAGCTCCTATACTAATGTTGCCAAATGTTGAACTACAATACATACTGGAGGTAGACTCTTCAGATTATGCTATAGGTGCTGTATTATCCCAACAAAAAGCTCCTAACGAACCAATGCACCCAATCTCTTTCTTTTCTAAGACCATGACATCAGCAGAAAGAAACTATGCAATTGGGGATAAAGAATTGCTAGCCATTCGTCGATCTTTGGAATTCTGGAGACACCTTCTTGAAGGTGCAAAGAAAACTTTCATAATCTACACTGACCATAAAAACCTACAATATCTCCAAAATAATAAAACCTTGTCAGCCAGACAGGTTAGATGGAGTCTTTATTTTGCTAGATTCGATTTCCAAATCATATATTGACCTGCTTGCAAAAATGGAAAAGCGGATGCACTTTCCCGTCAACTATCAATACCTCCAACATTTTCAAAACCCTCAAATATCATACCAACGGAAAGATTCATTGGGTTGACCTCAGATTTCATCTCGGATGTTAAGAAGTTTTCAAATACTCCACCCCCTGACTCCAAATTTGACTTGATCATCAAGGATGGAATATATTACTATAAAGATAGAATCTACTTACCTGAACCCCTCAGACTAGAAATAATCAAAGAACACCATGATACTCCATTATCTGGACACCCAGGAGAAACTCGTACATTACAGCTGTTAACTAGATTATACTGGTGGCCGAACATGAAAAGGTCTATCTCTGAATACATCAAGGGCTGTATTACCTGTCAAACTTGTAAAACTGAAAAGAAAACACCATATGGCTTATTAATGCCCATTCCAGTTTCAGACAGACCATGGAAACAAATCGGAATCGATTTCATCGTTGATTTACCTCCCTCTAAAACTCACACCACTATAATGGTAGTCGTTGATAGCTTCTCAAAAATGGCACATTTTATACCATTCCATAAGCTGCCAAGTTCAGCTGAAACTGCCACTCTCTTTATCGAACAAATAGTCAGGTTACATGGAGTACCATCCATTGTGATCTCAGATAGGGGTTCCCAATTCACTTCCAGATTCTGGAAAAGCCTATGTCTTTCCCTTGGTATCAAACACCAATATACAACATCATACCACCCTCAAGCTAACGGACAAGTAGAAAGAATAAATCAATGGTTGGATGAATACCTACGTTGTTTCTGTTCCTATCAACAACATAACTGGATAACATTTCTACCATTTGCAGAATTTGCGTACAATAATCTAACTAATTCTTCAACTAAACTTACTCCGTTTTTCGCGAATTATGGATATCATCCTTCTTTCACTCTACTCCTTCAGATTCTCCCCTGGTGGATGAATTCAATAATTCACTACAGGATAATTTCAATTTTATTAAAGACAATATTATAAAGGCACAAAATTCACAGAAGTACTACTATGATTTAAGACGCCGGGAACCACCTCGCTATCAAATTGGAGACCAAGTTTGGTTATCAACCAAAAATTTAAGGATACAAGTACCCAGTAGGAAATTGACTCAAAAGTATTGTGGACCATTCACAATTGTGAAAGTTGTTAATCAGAATGCGGTTACACTCAAATTACCACCTTGTATGAAAATACACGCTACTTTTCATGTTTCCCTCCTTAAGCCTTATACTCCAACGAGATCTAAAGCTCCTATACTCCCATCCTCACTCAGCATGCAAGACTCGGATGTGTATGAGGTTAAGGAACTCCTTGATTCACGTTATTCTAGAGGAATGTTACAATACCTTGTGAGGTGGAAGAATTATTCGGAAGAAGAAGATAATTGGGAGCCTGCTTCTAATATTTACGCACCTAGGTTGGTGGCACAATTTCACAGGAGATTTCCGGACCGTCCCAGGCCTCAAGCTGAGGATCAGCTTGCTTGAGGGGGGAGTCATGTCAGGAATTGTGGTTATGCTGTACCTTTAAGGAATTCAACCAATAGGATTCTTCCTCCTCTCATTTAAACACCTGCTCAGGTTACAAACGTTGCTTAGTATTTTGTTATTTTCACTAGTAACACTGAGCCTTGCTACAGCTGAACTACTGCCTTCTCTCTGCATTTGTTTAACCTCTTGGTCTTTTGTGTTTGCAAATAGGAACTACAGTCACTGGAATCAATTCCTTTTATTTAGGAACTTTCTGTTTGCACATTCCTGCACAGCCAGTGACTGCAACTAAATATTCATCTACCTTATCAACACCCTCCAACTGCCTTCCTCCAGACTCACCATTGTCTACTTATCAAAGGTACTCTGCAGATGTACATATTTAATTTTACCTTATATTTCTTGTGAATTGCATAATATCAGTTTAAGCTCTCCACTCTGTCCTGTGACATCACAAGCTCTGCAAAGACTCATCTGTGCACACAGAACAGGAAGTCTCCTCCCCTCCAGATCAGATACCAACATTCAGAGACTCTAGTCACTGCTGTGAGCTTCACAAGAGATTCTGTGAGTACACAATGTTTTATTGAACAGACTTAGCATTTAAGAAACTGCTACTTAATTGTGGATTGCATAAAACATATAAGGTTGTCTAAACTGCTACTGAATTGTGGACTGCATAAAACATATAAGACTGTCTTACTTCTCATGCCTGATTAACTCACTCACTGCAGCTTTGCATAAAACATAAGACTGTCTTACTTCTCTTGCCTGATTAACTCACTCACTGCAGCTTAACTGTTAAAGCAACTCTCAAGTATATTCTAAGGAAAAGACAAAGTAATTCCACCTTATTTTAATTTTTCTTACTACTCAGTTAATTTATCTTTAAAGTTCCATCATCTATAAATAATAGAT
>NW_026511211.1:176307-178807 GCF_027579735.1 Bombina bombina | reverse complement strand
CGAATCCCTATTGGTCCTTAATCTAATACGTGAAAAAAAGGGGAGTGTTCCTTTTGACGTCGGGTGCCTACTCATTTCCTTTGCTATTATATGCTGATATTTAGTGATGTGGCTTGTCACTCCTATTTGTTCAATCTATGATGTCTGCCGTGTCTTTTCTTATATATGCACACATACAAATATATTATTCGTGGCTTTCCAATTAGCCTAAATGGGAGGTCAGGATTTCAAATAAAAGTCAAACCAATAATCATCTTTGTCGTATTCATTGGATATATTCTGAATCAATTGCCATTCTTTAAAATAAATTTCCATTAGTTGAAACTTATATTAGAACCGTGTCAAACCGGTGTTTATGGGATATGCCATTTTAGTATAAATGTTTGTAAATATTATAAATATTAGGCGCCTGCTTATTTTTCTGATTTTCCTGGTAATATATCCCATTGTTTACTGAATCATTTTACTAGGGATAGGATTAATTTCCCTATAGGACAAGAGAGAGAGAAAGTTATAATCTTATATATATTAAAAGACTCATCCAGTTCTTCTACGAAATATGTCACCTGTTAAATTTCTTCATTTTATCTAGTGGTTCCCTTTATACATATCTTAGTATTAATTTATTAATAATTTAATACTAATATTAATTAATATAGGTGAGACTGTAGTAGGTGATGTGGAGTGCTCTATAGTTTACTTTTTGTTAGAACTAACTTGCAGATTTCGTAAGTCTATTTGCTACATGTTTCACTTACTTAAGACTTCATCCTAAACTAATTTATTTTATTCTTTGGGGTACTATTACAGATGCTTACTAGTCCGTTTAAAAGACTATATAGGTCTAACACATTAAACAATAGGAATTAAAAATATAAATTAAAAATGTTCCATGCGAGTATATAGATGTACCATTATACTCTAAATAAGGAAGGTGTGATGGAGTTATGTCGAGGAAGTTCTCTAGTCGGACTGGGACTAAATAGGTCCTGTCAAATTCTAATATTAATTAATATAGGTGAGACAGTAGTAAGTGATGTGGAGTGCTCTATAGTTCACTTTTTGTTAGAGCTAACTTGCGGATTTCGTAAGTCTATTTGCTACATGTGTCACTTACTTAAGACTTCCTCCTAAACTAATTTATTTTATTCTTTGTGGTACTAATACAGATGCTTACTAGTCCGTTTAAAAGACTATATAGGTCTAACACATTAAAAAATAGGAATTAGAAATATTCCGTGTGAGTATATAGATGTACCATTATACTCTAAGTGAGGGAGGTGTGGTGAAGTTATGTCGAGGAAGTTCTCCAGTCTAACTGGGACTCAATAGGTTCTGTCAGATACCATAGTGGAAGGATATACAGATAGGGGTTATTTTATACTTTTTCCCCGAATTGAGAGAAGTATATGGAGAGAGATAGGAGTTAGAATTACTCATTTCAATCTTCTGCTTCTATTTTGGTTCTCAATAGAGAGTGCAAGTTTAGAGTATACCTCATTTCAGAAGAGGTATAACTCATTTGTTGGAAATAGAGGGCCGCTATGTTAGCAGTTAGAGATCGCTACGAAAATAGCCTTCAGTTTTTGATCATTCGCATCCAAGACTTTAATGGTCTTTCATTTAGTCTCCAAACTTCAGGGATATGAGGACATTCTATCTTTTCATTTTTCAAATAGATTTTCATATTTGCGCATTTTATAAATGTTAGAGAGGGGGATTAAGGTTTTCCTACCTTTTTCTTATTCCTTTCGATTTACAAATCCCTAGATTACTAGAGGGAGGCATACAGCTTAATATTTGGAATTTTTCAGATGTTAGGCTATTCCACCTTATCATTCTCATAATAAGTGCTCATATATATATTATTTAGGGCTTGTTGGCCTCATTTTATTTTGTGTATAAATTTCCTTGAAGAAGGAGATATATTCCGACCTCTTTCTTATTTCTTTAAGTGTATAGATTTCTTAAAAGAGGAGAGCGTCATCCAACCTCAGTTGTTATTTAGGAGATGGGACAAGTCTTCCTTGTTGTTTAGCCCCCTTGGGTATAGGCAATCCAAAGAGAAGATCCATTTGGATTCTTCAATCAACAACTGCTTCTCATGGTTGCCTCCTCTCAAATTTCTTGGGACCTTCCGTATCCCTATGTATCTTAATGATTTTGTATCTCCTGTATGTTTCTCAAAGAAATGTTTATATAGGGACGTCTCCTTATTAAGTTTCTCAATACATAGGAGGTATTCTCGTATTCGGTCTCTCAATGGCCTAGACGTCTGTCCTACGTACTGGAGTCCACAAGAACATTGGAGTATATACACTACGTTCTTGTCCTGACATCGAATTAAATCTCTAATCTTAAACTTTTCAGAGCTATTGTGGGATTGGAATTCAGCAGTTTTTACACCACATTTACATGCCTTGCATGTATGACAAGGGAAAAAAACTCTCACTGTCTTCCCGAATGTGTCCTTTATTTCAGATGTTTTTTTCTTTTGTAT
>NW_026511211.1:11307-171307 GCF_027579735.1 Bombina bombina | reverse complement strand
GTAAGCCTATGTCCACACTTTTGTCTTTTTTTAACTTTTGTATTCCCCCTGTATATACAATTTCACATCTTTATAGATATTGATTCATAGTTGATATATAACTTTATGTCAGTATATGCTCCATGTAAAGCTATATATTTCCCCTGTCTGTTCTCCTACACTGGACACTGTCTGCCTGTTACCTAAGCCCCCCTCATGATTTTTACGACACCTCCTCCTCTCCCTGCACTTTCTGTCTTCTTAGCTATTCTTTGTTTTAAGATACAATCTGTAAATTCCATTGAATTGGTCAGTATTGCTTCTGACTTGATAAAGGAAGGTACTCTTCCGAAAGCTTGTCAACTTATAAATGTATAGTTAGTCCAATAAAAAAAGTATCATTGCTCAATGCAATACTCTTGTTATTTTGATATCTAAATCTCTGGACTAACACGGCTACTCCAATCAACGTATATATATATATATATATATATATATATATATATATATATATATATATATATATATATATATATATACATATACATATATATATATACACACATACATATATATATATACATACACACACACACACATATATATATATATATATATATATATATATATATATATATATATATATATATATATATATATATATATATACACATACATATATATATATATATAACTACACCTCCCACACATTTCAACGATATCCTGCCCTGACTTTGCTATAACCCACTATAACAATACTCTCACTGCTGCACTTGACACTCTCGCTCCATCCCAACCTCGCAAAGCCCCACGTCGTCAGCTCCAACCCTGGCACTCCCAACAAACGCGTCACCTACAAAAATGCTCCCGCACTGCTGAGCGTGTCTGGAGGAAATCCCGCTCTGAACATGATTTCTTTTTTTTCTTTTTTTTAAGTTTTTTATTAGAAACTGTTCATAAGAAAGTACAAACACATAAAATACTCATTAACACTTTTGAAAATATAGCTGCATTACAATTTCACCAATTTCATATAACAACTCAAATGCAGTATGATACCTTATAGCATATACATGTTCTAAACCCTAAATAAATAGAGGTACATTAATATTCTATTCCATTTCAATTTTGTATCAGGACCACACATAGCTTGTCTTTCTAGAGCCTAATTCGAACAAATATAGCCCTAAAAATATTAACTACATCACAAACTCAGAATTTAAACATATTACATTCTAAGTGGAGCCAAGATTCTATTTTTTACTTGAGGTTCTAAACTATCAATAAAGACCTTCCATTTTTTATTAAACTTTGGTATTCTTACATCTTTATCGTATAAAACATCAAATACTTCTATATTCAGTTGTTCTATCATACACATAACAAATTCCTTCAGATTAGGACCTCTGTCTAGTAACCATTTCTTCATTATACATTTTCTCCCCAACAGAATTATCATGGACAACAGTTTAATATTACCCTGTTTAACTTGTTCATTACATACAAGTAGAATATTCATAAAATTCAAATCAATCTTATATTTAAAAATCCTAGAGGCCCAGAAGTTGATCCTTGCCCAAAATTGATTAATTTTCGGACAGTCCCATATAAGATGTTTTAAATTGGGATCATATAATTTACATTTAGCACAGTTTCTTTTACAATTAAACCATCTTGAAGCCAATTTAGGTGTTATATAGAATCTGTGTAAAACTTTAATTTGAGACTCCCTAAGATATGAGTCATATGTGGTTGTCATAGTTGTTTTCAAGCTTTTTTCGACTTGCGATACTTCCAAACATACAGAGGCCTCTCTTTGCCATCCCTCAATAATCTTTTCCCTTATACTGGATAAATTTGAGTCTAGTAATATCTTATATAAACTTGAATAAGAATAAATTCCTTTTTTGTAATTCTCTATCATATTATGTAGAGGATGTGGTTCCCATATAAATTCGGAAAATTTGCTTATAATCTCCTTTGTATAGTGTACTATTTGATTATAAGCAAAGAAATGTGAGTCAGGTAACTCAATTTTACGTTGAAGATCTTTAAATGTACATATTGCTTTATTCACTGGAACTAATATATCTCCTATCTTACATATGCCCTTTTGCTCCCATTCCTTAAATATAGCAGAGTTCATACCTGGTATGAAATGTGGGTTGCCATTTATGGGTAGATTTATTGAACCTCTGATTGAGAACTGCATAATCTTACTAATATTATTCCATGCTTTCAATACATCTTTATACATGATGTTATTTTTAATTAAAGGGTCAATATCTTTCAATTCAGTATGCAATACATAAACCTTATTTATCCCTAATTCTGTTATTTTTTCCAAAGAATTTTCAGTAAAGTGCTCAGTGCCCATCATCCAATCTATAGCTATCCTAGTCAGTGAAGAGAGATTATATAAATAAATGTCCGGTACCCCCATTCCACCTTGTAACATAGGTTGCTTTAATTTGTCCAGACTAATACGTGTTTTTTTCCCTTTCCAAATAAACCTAATAAAAATCTTATTTAATCTTTCGTTATCCTTTCTAGGAATTAAAATTGGTAACATATTCAAAGGATATAACAACTTAGGTAAAATCATCATTTTGATTATATGCACTCTTCCCATCAACGAAATTGGTAATGAGTTCCATCTTTTCAACGATTTTTCTATAGCTACACATATTTTCTCATAATTTAAATTGTACCATTTTTCAGGATTAGTAGATATATTAATCCCTAGATAAGTTATACATTTTTCCGCCTCTATAAATGGCAGAACTCCTAAGTCCTCTACATCTCCTTTATTCAGCCATAATACTTCTGATTTGGTATGGTTTATTTTGAAGCCGGAGAATCTTATTTAAATGTGTCTCAGGTTTTTGAATAAATAGCAGCATATCATCTGCGTATAACGAAAGATGGTATTTTTTATCCTCTATTACTATACCTGTGTATACACTTCTTAGTTTAATTGCCAAAGGTTCCAATATTAAATTAAATAAAAGAGGTGATAGAGGACACCCTTGACGTGTTCCTCTACCCAAATTAAATCTGGATGATATCTCACCATTAAGTGCTACAGATGCATTTGCTTTGGTATAAATATTTTTTATAAGATTGTTAAATGGGCCTTTTATATTATATTCAGCTAAGCATGATGTTAAATATGGCCATTCGACTCTGTCGAAAGCCTTTTCAGCATCTAAGGCTAGCAGTAAAGTATTTGGGATCGATTCATTACTTTTTTGTTGTTTCAGGAGCCAAAAATAATTTACTATATGAAGAACTTTACGTATATTTTTACTACATGACCTCGCCTGAATAAAGCCTGATTGGTCCATATGTATTAACTCTGGAAGAAGAACTTTTAATCTATTAGAGAATATTTTAGCTAATATCTTGTAGTCTTGATTGAGCAAAGACATCGGGCGATATGATGTAACACACTGTGGATCTTTTCCACTTTTAGGGATCACTATAATATTAGCTGCAGAAAACAATGTCGAAGGCTTTATTTTATCCCTGAGATAATCATTAAATAAATTTGTCATTATATCTATTAAAGATTCTTTCAGACTTTTATACCATTCTGCCGGAAGGCCGTCGGGTCCAGGGGCTTTACCTAAAGCCAACTTTGATATTACCTCACTAACTTCTTGTGCTGTTACCATAGAATTTAAGGAGTCTTGTTGTTCTTGTGAGATCTTTGGAATTTTAATATCCTCCAAAAAAAACTCACTCTTAACTTCTTCCTTGCTACTCTCAGATGTATATAGCTTACAATAATATTTCCTAAATTCCTCTACAATCTCAGAGTTGTTAATGGTTACTTTTCCTTTAGACTTTATAGATAAAATTTGTTTGACTGAATTTTTTATTTTAACTAAAGAAGCCAATACCTTACCAGATCTATTTCCAAATCTGTATAGCTTTCCTTTTCCTTTCCTGATATCTCTTGTAGCTTGTTGGTTTAAATGAACCTCCAGTTCTTTTCTATCTTCCATATATTTTTTCCTTTAATATTCAGATCTAACTTCAACATATTGACTATATGAGTGTGCTGTTTTTTGGCTTAGTTCTTTATATTGTCTATTTATCTCTTTATTATGCTTTATTACATAAGAAGTTATTTCTCCTCTAATTACCGTTTTCCCTGCTTCCCAAATAGTTTCATTATTTTGGCAAGTCTCAAGATTATGATTTAAATATTCCCTCCATTTTTGGTTGATATGTTCTCTAAAATGATCCGAACCATACAAGAACTTTGGAAATCTAAAACTTAGTCTTCCAGTGTAATTCTTTCCTATAGATACTCTTAAATTGATCACAGCGTGATCAGAGATTATAATTTCATTTATTTTAACTTCCTCTATATGAGTTATCAAGGCCTTTGAAACAAGAAAAAAGTCAATCCTAGAGAAGGAATCTTGCGCCTTTGAGTGGTGCGTGTATTCTCTTTGTGTGGGATTTTTGTACCTCCATGCTTCTACTAATCCTAATGTCTCCGCTATAAGGTTCACCATGTTTTTATCATATTTCCCTCTTTTAATTGTCCCCTTTTTTTGGCCCCTTGAAACATTCTTACTTCTATCCAAATGGAAATTTGGGGAAAGGTTAAAATCACCACCTATTATTAATTTGGTGTCTACATATTTAAGCAAGGTCTTCAACAATTTTTCCCAAAATGAGCGATAAGTCTCATTTGGGCCATATATGTTACAAATCGTTGTTTGTTCCATATTAATAATTAGTGATACTATTATATATCTACCCAAAGGGTCATAAATTATATTTTTAATTTCATATTCCAATGATTTACTAAATAAAATTGCCATACCTCTACTTGCTTTCTTATATGATAAAAAAACTACTTCTTAAACACAATCTCTCTTCAATTTCTCATGCTCCTTGTCTAACAAGCGGGTTTCTTGTAAAAGTGCTAAATCTACTTTACAGTTTTTTTTTAAATGATTAAGAATAGCTTTCCTTTTTATGGGTGAGTTAATCCCACCCACATTCCATGATGATATATTTATCATTTTTATTTTGCATAGAACTAGCAAAACCAAGCTTTAAGAGACGAAGGGCAGATTACGGGGGGGAGGGAAAAAACAAAAAAAAAGTGTGGGGAGGGTGAATGGAAAATCCCCTAAATTCTTAAGAACCTTCTTCCATAAAGTGTCCTTATAACTTAAAAAAATATCAAAAGTATAAATTGATAATGTAAAAAGTGCCCAAATAGCAAATTATCAATCTTCTAGATTAACAACTTGCTATTTAATAGCAAAACTAATCTAATTAGCAAAATCCAAATAGCAAACTATTAATCTTTTAGCTTTCACTATTATTTACTTTAATAGTAATACTATTTATTTAGTTAATAAATAATAATAAAACAACTGTGAAAGTGAAGTGATAAAGGGAAAAAAAAAAAGGGGGGGGGGGGGGAGGGAATTTCCCTTTATATAAGTAATAATATCTTCCTTTAACTTAGAATGTGTTCTAAATACCCTTTTCCCTAAAGTGTTCCTGTGGGTTAAAAAAAATCAATAGTATAAATTAATAATTTATACATAGTAAAAAAAAAGTGCCCAAGTAGTAAGCTATTAATTTTCTATGGTCCTCTATTTTAATGATTGTATTATTTATATAACCTCAGTGTACCTACTAAACCAACTGTGAAAAGGACGTGAGAGAAAAAAAAAAAAGGGGGGGGGGGAAAGGGCGGGTGGGGGAAGGGGAGCCTCAGTTAAATCTCTCTATCTACATTTTATTTATCCCCCCTTACTGCCTCTCCTCCTCTCACATCATCTTAATTTTTATCCGCCTCTAAGAACTTCATTATCTCTTCTCTGCTGTTCAAAATTTTTGTCTCATCCTGGAGTAAGATCTTAATTTTTGCTGGAAAGATCACAAATGCTTTAAATACCTTATTGTTTAACTCATTACATAACGGAATTAGTTCCCTTCTAGCTCTAGCAGTATCTGCTGCATAATCTTGGTAAACAGAAATTCTTCTATCTTGAAAAATAAGTGAATTCATTTGTTTATATGCATTAAATATCAACATTTTAATGTTGAAGCTAACAAATTCTACAAAAAACAGGCCTTGCAAAGTCTTGAGAGTAACTATTTTTCTTTACCACATTTATTCTCTGTGTTTTTTCTACCAAGAATGACCCTTTTTCCTTGGGTATTCCTAATAGAGTAGGTATCTCTATTTCTACAAATTCTTTTAACTCATGTAACTTTATTGATTCAGGGATTCCTAACAACCTTAGATTTTTCTGTCTTGAACGGTTTTCTAAATTTTCTTATCTCATCACTAATAACTTATTCTGTTTCTCTAGTTCCATGATTCTTTCAATCAGATTAGTCTGACCATCCTCTATGTCAGATATTCTCTGCTCTGATTCACCAAGTCTAGATTGAAAATTCTTAATCTCCAAAGTTAAAGTCTGTATATCTCTTTGTACTTCTTTTTGGACCCCATCTATTTTGGGGATTAAAATTTCAGTTATTTGTGTAATCAAGAATGTTCCTTCTTTATCCACTGAATTCTCTACTACTGCCATTGGTCTTTCTGAAAACCTGTCTAACGATAATCTTGTTTGCTTATCTCCTTGTTTTTTAGGAGGCATGTTATTTTTTAAAAATAATTTTTCCATATACCAACATCTTTGTTCTAGACTTTCTAATCAACGTACCTCTATATTATAAGAACAAATGAGTACTGATCTAAATCTTATTATACTATCGTTAAACAAATAGAAACCCTGATCTTTAATTTAGATTAAGACCCCTATCAAGACCAATACCAAACCTATAACCATACCTATGTGTAAGTTTAAAGGAGATTACAGAGATTTCTCTCTTGATTCTCCCTTAGTTCTCACTATCTCTAACATCAATACCTCTCTTTAGTATATGGATTCAAGTAAATCGCTCAAATACAAGTAAAATTCCAAAGATAATTAAGGGTATAAACAATACTTCTGATTATGAAAACTGTCCCAACAGACAAATATAAAAATGTTCTTAATTCCTTCTTTTCTCTTTTCCCCTTTCTTTCCCTTCTCCTCAGGGCTGGAAAAAATCCACCAGAAAGACTGTCAGTCTATCGTGAGAAATTTATACTAGTGATTTTCCTTAAGAATCTTCAAGCTTCAGATGTTATATAAAAAAAACTCTTTCTCATCTTTATGACTCAATACTTGTGACTTATCATCCAGCAGCAGCGTAATATTTTCTTCATTTTGCTTTCTTGTTAAATAAAATCTTTTACCAACTTCAGCATCCAATTCCTAATGCTCTCAAGATTTTACCAAAAAAAAAAAAAGAAAAAAAAAAGGGACACCTGCTTTCCAACTGGCCAAGTCACAAATTTTATATGAACTCTTTCACCCACTTTCCAGGATACAAAGGCATCAAACTTATATGGGAACTTATACCGATTTCAGCAGCCAAAATATAATGCTCCCATTTGTATATTTAAATTAGTAAGCATTAGATAACAACATCCTTCCTTTTTGGTTCATTTCAAAGCATCCAAACCACTTAGTCAGTCTTTATAATTTCTTAGTTACAGGGCTTTTTAGAAGTGAATAATCAACTATCACCTAGTTTCTCCGTTGTGTCTCTCAAAAAAAAGAAGAAAGAAAAAACACTTAGAATCCCAAAGTAAAGTAAGGTTTCTTCACTGGGGGAGATAATCCACTACCTTCACTTTTTACACATATTAGGGAACAGTTTTTTTTTTTCAAGTTCTTACAGGATCAGCGCCCACTAACCGATAACTCAGCTAGTTAGCACTGTTAACACTGTACTCACGATTTTAGAAAGTCCTCCTGGGTTCCCTTGGTGTATATTTAGTAGCCAGGTACATTACCTCCCCCAGACTGGTCCATCCTTCTTTTATCAATACTCGAGATTCTTAGTGTTAGCCACCGGTGCCGTGTTGTCTTGAAAGGACCAAATTAGACCTCCACTTAATAGAAGGAAGCTAGCGGGGCAGTTCCTTGGAAGTTAACAGAGGCAAAGTCTTCTCCGCTCGCTATTTAACTTCCACCGCAGATCCGGCTTTAGCCGTTTTAACCGCTCAGTTATTGAGCCTTAACGATGTATTGCGCTACTATGCGCTTCTTCTTTTGCCACCTTCTCTGCTGCAACTCCCCTGTGTCTTACTCTCAGCTCCTCCAAAACGGAGATTGCCCGACTAAGCACACAACCGCTTAGCCTAGGGCCTAATGGTCGGCGTCTGCGGCGTCTGTGATACCACGCAGCTAGGAAACTGCAGCTCTCACTCTCGCTCACTGGTACCGCCCACCGGAAGCTCATGTGTGTGTGGGAACTCACTACACTACAATGTTAGTGCACTTGACACTCTCGCTCCATCCCAACCTCGCAAAGCCCCACGTCGTCAGCTCCAACACTGGCACTCCCAACAAACGCGTCACCTACAAAAATGCTCCCGCACTGCTGAGCGTGTCTGGAGGAAATCCTGCTCTGAACATGATTTCATGCACTATAAGTTAATTCTCTACTCTTACACCTCTGCCCTTCGCTTAGCTAAGCAAACCTACTTCTCCTCTCTTATATCCACTCACTCCTCAAACCCTAAAAGACTCTTCTCTATTTTCAACTCTCTCCTCTACCCACCTGCACCACCCCCCTCATCTGCATTCAGTGCTCAAGACCTTGCTGACTATTTTCTCAATAAAACACTTGCAATCCGAGGAAACATCCCAAAACAAACCTGCAATCTCCCAACTCCGCTCACAGTCACCCCCTCTGCCACTCTCTGCACCCTCCTCCCAACCACTGAGAGTGAAGTGGCTTCCCTTTTGTCTTCCTCACACCTCACTACCTGCCCACTTGACCCTATTCCTTCACATCTAATCCCTCCTCTGTCTACCACCCTCACTCCGGCTCTTACTCACATATTTAACCTATCCCTTTCTACCGGCTCATTCCCTGCCTCCTTCAAACAAGCGAAGGTCACCCCCATCCTCAAAAAACCCTCCCTCTACCCTAACTCCCCTGCAAACTACCGCCCCATATCACTGCTCCCACTAGCTTCAAAACTCCTTGAAAAACTAGTTTTCAATCACCTAACCCACTTCCTGTCGTCCAACTCATTGCTTGACCCCCTCCAATCTGGCTTCCGTCCCCAACACTCAACTGAGACTGCCCTCACCAAGGTTACTAACGATGTCCTTTCTGCTAAAAACAAAGGCTACTACTCTATACTCATCTTACTTGACCTATCTGCTGCCTTTGACACTGTTGACCATCCCCTTCTCCTACGGTCTCTCAGTTCTCTTGGTCTCTGTTACACTGCCCTCTCCTGGATTCACTCTTATCTCTCTAACAGATCCTTCTCAGTCTCTTTTGCTGGTGACTCCTCCTCTCTATTGTCCCTGTCTGTTGGAGAACCTCAAGGCTCTGTCCTGGGTTCTCTACTCTTCTCTATTTACACTTCTTCACTGGGTAAACTTATCAACAGCTATGGCTTCAGCTATCACCTCTATGCTGATGATACCCAGATCTACCTTTCCACCCCTGCACTCTCTCCTTCTGTCAACTCTCACATCAGCGACTGCTTATCTGGCATTTCCTCCTGGATGGCCTCTCACCACCTAAAAATAAATATGTCCAAGACCGAACTACTTCTAATTCCCCCCTCTAGCTCCACTCCAGTCTCTAATTTTTCTATCACCGTTGGCGGCACCACTATCTCCCCATCACCCCAAGTCCGCTACCTCGGAGTCACGCTTGACTCAAATCTGTCCTTCATTCCCCACATCCAACTGCTCTCTTCATCCTGCCGCAACCACCTACGCAATATCTCCAAAATTCGTCCGTTTCTGAGGGCTGAAACTACCAAACAGCTCATCCACTCCCTGGTAATTTCCCGACTTGACTACTGTAACAACTTACTAACTGGTCTCCCTCTCTCCCGCCTTTCTCCCCTCCCATCCGTCCTAAATGCATCTGCCAGGCTAATCCACCTCTCTCGACGCTCTGTTTCTGCTGCGCCTCTCTGTGAGTCCCTTCACTGGCTCCCCATTCACAACAGAGTTAAATTCAAAATTCTCACCCTGACCTACAAAGCCCTCACCAATGCTGCCCCACCCTACCTGTCCTCACTCATCAACAAATATTCTCCTGCCCATCCCCTAAGATCCAACAACGACCTGCTTCTTGCGTCCTCTACCATCACCTCCTCTCATTCTAGACTACAGGACTTCTCTTGTGCAGCACCAACCCTCTGGAACGCACTTCCTCGAGATGTCAGACTTGCCCCTAACCTCTCCTCCTTTAAACGTTCCCTAAAGACCTTTCTGTTCAGGGAAGCTTATCACCCGACTTATTAACAAACTAACTTCAATTAACTAACAGTTGCCCTCTATCTCCTCACTAATATCATTCTCACCTCTGCAGTCCCCACCTCCTGTTTCCAATCCTCCTACCCGTCTAGATTGTAAGTTCCCACGGGAATAGGGCCCTCAATTCCCCCTGTATTTGTCTGTAAAATTTTGTGTCTTATCGTATTGTTTCTCCACTGTACTGTTATGCTTGTACCCATGGGCAGCACTGCGGAATCTTTCGGTGCTTTATAAATAAAGAATAATAATAATAATATATATATATATACACCAGTGACGTGCGGTGAGGTCAGAGGCTGGTGAGGCACTCGCTATGAAACATCCAAGAAACAAACGTGTGTGTGTGTATGTATATGTGTATATATATATATATATATATATATATATATATATATATATATATATATATATATATATATATATATATATTAAAATTATGGGGGGAGATAAAAAACTGAAATTAAAATCCTCCATGTCAATCAATGTAAATATTTGCATAGGAAATTAGTACATCTAGGCAAGTATCCCCGCTTGCTTTTCCCCAGAAATTCTTAATATACAATGTTTCCAATGCACAAGAGAATTGTGGGTAAGATATCCAATGCACAAGAGAATTGTGGGTAAGATATCTTACCCACAATTCTCTTGTGCATTGGAAACATTGTATATTAAGAATTTCTGGGGAAAAGCAAGCGGGGATACTTGCCTAGATGTACTAATTTCCTATGCAAATATTTACATTGATTTATATATATATATATATATATATATATATATATATATATATATATATATATATATACACACACACACACATACACATATATATTACTAAATTACTGTCACCAACAAGTATTTAGCACCTGAAAAGAGTTCATTATGTCAACCTCTAGCACATAATAACAGTACTAAAAAGAGACAGACAGACCCACACACAAAAACATTTCCAGCAGTCACTGGCTGAATACAAGTACAAAAAAGTTTCCCATCATGCCACATTTCCCAACACACTATAAACTAATCTAACCTTTCTTGGCACTAAGGTAGAGCAGTTGCACAGTGGCAATGCACAAAGCAACACTGGTTGTGTGCTAGAGTCAGTCCCTTTCCCCCTCATCTAGACCCAGACTCTAAAATTAATATCTGACAAACACTAAAATTCTGCTTAGAAATTACAGCAGCTATATGAAATTTAGCAACTGTTATAATGGTCATAATAATGGGTAAAATTACTAATAGTATAAAAAAGCCTCTGTCAGAGCAGTGTTTTCCTCTCTAATATAACAGTTAGAGAGCAGTGACAATATAATTATTTACAAGCAGCTGCCCATGATTCCAGGGAGAGAAAGAAAAAGTTACAGGCTGTACATGGCATATCTAGACACTGACAAAATAATAAGCAGCTCAAGGTGTGAGATTGGTGTGTCACTAGCAGGCACAGTGTAAAGCAAAAGTTTATTAGTATAAAGCTAAAGTTTTCTTCAGTTTAAAATGTACTGCATGTTAAAATTGCAATAACTACCTTTAGATGGCAACTAACTAAATCATTCTACACAAAACAGGGTGTAAATTCACATTAAAGACACAGTAAAGTGTGAATCTGTAATATCCACAGGGCAGGGTGTGCATAAGTATTTTACATACAGTTAAATGCCCTCTGTATCACAGAAGCGTGTGTCAGCAGCAGCATGAACCAGGAAATGAATCTGAATTAAACACAGACCAGTATGTAATTTATCTATCAAGTCCCTGAGTGTCACTGACTGTCTACACTGTGACCACCTGACCAATGAATGCCATAGTCTATTATATTAATTTAATTTTCAATTTAATTTCCCTAAGACAGTGGTTAATTTGTGACACTGACTCACTGTCACTCAGTTACTGTCTGTCCTGTCCTACCTACTAGGCTCAGAGTCAGCTCACCTCGATAAATTAAACTGTTCAATCTGTTCTTCTGTTTGGTTGCACTGAATCAGTGACCGTCAGTCACTCACTGTCCTCTGCTCTGCTGCCATTGCCGGGTGGTGTCTATCACTGACTAACAGTCTCTGATTAGTTACTACTCACACATACTTGGCTGCTGCAATCAAAAGCATTTACTTACCGGCCGGCGTCTTCTTCCATTGTGGCAAAAGAACTGGGCAGCAAATGTCCAGAGTTCAGAGCAGGTCCTTCCTTCTTCTCAGCAGCACCAGCTTCACCGTCTTCTTCTAACTTCCCGCCGCGCAAGGCCGCCAGCAGTTCCACCTCCTAACCTCCACTTGTGACGAGTCGATGTGATGTCACTGAGACCTGATTGGCTCCCGGGACCCGTCACTCACCCGAGGCGATTTGGAGAGAAGCCTCTACTGGGAGCGTATGGGCTGCGTGTAGCAGCACCGCTGGGTGGCGCTAGCTCTCGCGGCTCATACAAACAAGCAAACATGATCTATGTTGCGTAATGGAGGGGCAGCTGAATGCCTCACAGCCTCCTCATTGCGCAATATGGATCGCATCAATGCACTACATGGTGGAGGCGGAGGCGGAGGACAGGGGGGGTGGGGGTTGGGTTGGTACCTTGGGGTACAAAAAAATATTATCATTTTTTTTTAATAAAAACTATAAAAAAAGATTATACACACATAGGACAGGTGAGTCGCTGCCTCACCTGCCTCCTATGACGGCACGTCACTGATATACACATATATATATATATATATATATATACTGTGGTATACCTTTAAGGTTAACCCCTCCTATCTGGTCTCCTCCCTATTTAAGGACTACCTTTAACAATTATTCACTGCCTGATTATTGAAGTCATATCTACTTTATTGTAGCTTTTCTACTTCAGGTCTCTATTACTGTTAGAACTTGAGCTAATTATAACACCAGCTATTACTTTTGCTACTTGTATTTCCTCCATCGTTACTGCGGTAACTTTGTCTCTATCAAGCCTGGATCACTGGACGGCCGGATCTACTTTTCAACCGCTACCCGGAAGTAAGCCGCATTCACACACGCTGCCAACCTCAGACACGGAACACTCAGTGCGGTAACAGATTTCTCTCGGTCCTCAAGGGGGTAACGTACTCGAACATATCTAAAGCCCTATGGTTTCTTACTTACCTTGTTGTCGCAATTGGTCTGTATTTTCAGCTACTCAGCTTATTACCGTATCTATTACAAACAAACAACGTGTGTCTGCAGAGTGTTTGAACTTGTATATATTTTAGTATGTGTGTGAATGCGTGAAGTCAAGGAGAATATTATCTCTATCCATTTATTACTATTACTGATTAAGGCCGTGTCAGTATTTCAACTAACCTTGGTTCTGATATTATATTATAGATTATATAAAATATCTATAACCTATTTAGAATCTTCATTACTATTAACACTAAAAGTCTGTTGTTAATACCAATATTCATCATATAACAAATGACTCACTTGTTTAATCAGGATACATATAGGTTGTTTTTCTGATTAAATAAAAAAGAGCAACAAGCTCTAATTTTAGAGCTAAATGGTTACTAATACTTGTTTTGTGAATGGTATTATCTAACATACCACATAATAATCAGGCCTAAACAGAACAATCACTTGCTTAGGATCCTTTTCCCTACACATTATGGATCCTAATGAGATAAAAAAGGAATTTAACAATGTTTATCTCAAACTTGATTACCTTGCAAGGGGATTGACTGAAGTGCAGACTGAAAATGCAGCACTTAAAACAATAGTAAAAGACTATGTGTCACAAAAACCCCATGATCCACCTGAACCACATATTAACTACCCACAACCTTTCTCAGGGAAACGATCTGAGTTTAGGGAATTTAAAAATGCTTGTAATTTATTATTCTCACTTAGACCCAGAACCTATCATACTGAGCGGATTAAAGTATGTACTACAATTTCCTTCCTACAGGGTGAACCAAGAGCTTGGGCCAACAGGTTCTTTGAAAATAATAACCCTATCTTAGATTCCTTACAGGATTTTTTTTCTGCAATGACTAGTCTGTACCAAGACTCTAATACACAAATAAATGCTGAAACAAGATTGAGGTCCTTAAAACAAGGTAAAAGGAATGTTGAAGATTACACCACTGAGTTTCAGATGTGGGCTGAGGACTCTCAGTGGAATGAAATCAGTTTAAAGAATCAATTCCGCCTTGGGTTGTCTGAAACACTCAAAGATGAACTGTCACGCCTAGAGATCCCAGATACCCTCGAGGGTCTCATCAAGCTCAGTACTTCGCTGGATAGACGACTGAGAGAAAGGAGAGCAGAGAGGGCATCTTATGATTATCCAACCAGGAAACCTTTCCAGGTCACAACAAGCCATGAGAAAGCTCAAGGGAGTACAACCCCTATGGAGATTGGCGTTCTTAGAGGACCTTTGACACCAGAGGAAAAAACTAGAAGAAGGTTGGAAAATCTCTGCTTATACTGCGCCCAAAAGGAACATGCAGTATCCACTTGTCCTTTGTTGAAGAAACAAAAGAATGGTAAGGACATAACCAATGACTTTATTTACAGCATTGAAAATAACACACACTTGAATTTGTCCATTTTTTTACAGTGGGACCAGAAAAACACCCAAACCCAGGCACTAATTGATTCCGGTGCTTCCGGCAATTATATTGATTCTTCCTATGTAAATAAAAATAAAATACCAATTATATGCAAACAAAACCCTGTGTCCATTAAATTGATAGATGGTTCATTCATAGAACAAGGACCAATTATACATCATACTGTTCCTCTGCTTGTAACAACATCTCCTGGACACACCGAATATCTATCTTTTGATTTAATATCAATACATCAGCACACACTCATTCTAGGGTATCCTTGGTTGAAGAAACACAACCCAACCATAGATTGGATTTCAAATAAGTTAACATTAGATTCTATCTTTTGCTTAAAAACTTGCTATCCACATCAAACAATAGCGTCCCTTGATAATGCTCTACCCTCCTGTTACCAGGATTTGGCAGAAGTTTTTAATTTAAAAGAGGCAGAAAATCTTCCTCCCCATAGGGAGTTTGACTGTCCTATAGACATCATTCCTGGTTCTAAAATCCCACATGGTAAGATTTATCCACTCTCTCAAGAGGAACTTAAGTATATTCGAAATTACTTAGATGAAAATTTACGTAAAGGTTTTATTTCTCATTCCACATCCCCTGCAGCTGCAGGAATGTTTCTAGTAAGAAATAAGGACGGTACCATAAGGCCTATAATTGATTATAGAGCATTAAACAACATTACAATAAAAAATAGGTACCCCCTACCCCTAATCCCTGAACTTTTGGAACGTCTAACTGGTGCAACTATCTACACCAAATTAGACTTAAAGGGAGCTTATAACTTGATTAGAATCAAGGAAGGGCACGAATGGAAAACGGCATTCAGAACCAGATATGGCCTTTTCCAGTATAACGTAATGCCCTTCGGTTTGAGTAATGCCCCAGCAACTTTCCAATTTTTCATAAATGAAATATTCTGTGACCTTATTGACGTTTGTGTCATCATATACTTAGATGACATTTTAATCTATTCTAGAACACCAAAGGAACATGAAAAGCATGTACGCTGGGTATTAACTCGTTTAAAAGAACACAAATTGTATGCTAAATTTGAAAAATGTTCCTTTCATGTCAAACAAATAAGATTTTTGGGTTATATTATCAGTCCAAACAAGATACAGATGGATCCTGAGAAGGTTTCGGCAATTCTAAATTGGCCTATTCCAATTTCAACAAAGACCGTGCAAAGGTTTATCGGTTTTGCGAACTTTTATAGAAAATTTATTAAGAATTTCTCTTATATCGTTAAACCTTTAACAGCACTGACTAGTGAAAAACAAAGATTTAAGTGGACAGAATCCGCAACTGTCGCCTTTAACAGGTTGAAAGAATATTTTACAACAGCTCCCATCCTGGCCATGCCAGATTTTGATTCAGAATTTATCTTGGAAGTGGATGCTTCCGATTCTGGTATCGGTGCTGTTCTATCCCAACCCAATAAGAACAAAACTGAAACTCACCCTATTGCCTTCTATTCAAGAATGTTGACTAGCGCAGAGAGAAATTATAGTATAGGAGATAAAGAACTCTTAGCTATAAAATGTGCGCTAGACCACTGGAGACATTTATTAGAGGGTTCCAAAACACCCTTTATGATCTACACAGATCATAAAAATCTTGAATTCCTAAAAACAAGTAAGACTTTAACAGCACGGCAAGCACGATGGTCAATATTCTTTGATCGATTTAATTTCCTCTTAACATATAGACCTGGAACCTTGAATACAAAGGCCGATGCTCTTTCCAGGTTACATGATCAAAACACCCATGATAACACTACCCAAATAATTCCAATTGAAAAGATTATAGGTGTACTCACACCCCTAGAAGAAGAGGTTTTAGGAGAACTAAAGAAAGAACCACCTCATGGAATAGATTGTCAACAAGATCCTACTTCTGGACTTTTCTATCATAAAACAAACTCTATATCCCCCAGCAAATCAGATCATCTATTCTCAAACAAACCCATGATGGGACCCTAGCTGGTCATCCAGGTATTTCGAAAACTATTGACCTAACCAGGAGAAATTACTGGTGGCCCCTCATGGATAACTATATAACTGAATATGTAAAACATTGTGATAGATGCGCCAGGAATAAGTTAATACACAAAAGACCATCAGGTCTTTTATCTCCTCTGCCTATTCCTGACAAACCATGGAGTACCATATCAATGGACTTTATAGTAGAGTTACCTGAATCACATAATTTCAACACTATACTAGTAGTTATTGATCATCTAACAAGACTAGCTCATTATATTCCACTAAAAGGTCTGCCAACAGCTTTCACAACAGCACAAGTTTTTCTGGATAACATAGTTCGCTTACATGGACTACCTAATATTATTATAACTGATCGCGGTACTCAGTTTACCTCAAATTTCTGGAGATCTTTATGCAAATTAATTAAGATTGACTCAAGGTATTCGACTGCTTTCCACCCCCAGACAAATGGTCTGACTGAGAGACTTAATCAGACTCTTGAACAATACCTTCGTTGTTTTATAACTCATCTTCAAGACGACTGGTCGTCTTATCTACCCATGGCAGAGTTTTGCTACAACAATACTACTTCATCCTCAACGAAATTATCTCCATTCTTCGCTACTTATGGATATCATCCTACCACTATCTCTTTATCCTCTCAACAGGTGAATTCACCCTATGCCCTAGACTTTGCAAAGTCCCTACAGGATCGACTGTCAATCCTGAAAAAACATCTTTCAGATGCTAAAGACTATCAGAAACGGTTGTATGACACACATCACACAGCCAGTCCTTCATATCAAGTTGGGGACTTAGTCCTACTCTCGACAAAGAATCTAAAACTATCTGTTCCAAGTAAAAAGCTGGCAAATCAGTACTTGGGCCCTTTTAAAGTATCTAAAGTAATTAACCTCAACGCTGTCAGATTGGATCTTCCTCAGGATTTCAAAATTCACCCCTCTTTCCATGTCTCTCTGTTGAAGCCCTATCTTCCATCACCTCAGTCTTTGTCTATGTCTCGGCCCCCTCCGATCCTCATTGATGATCGGGAGGAGTATGAAGTCGAAGCTGTGCTTGATTCTAGAATCCATAGACGGAGGTTGGAATACCTTGTAAAATGGAAAGGCTATGGTTCGGAGGATAACTCCTGGCTGCTCCATTCTGATCTTCGCACGCCTCGTCTTTTGAGGGGTTTTCATCGCCGCTACCCTGATAAACCTAGCCTGGAATCCCCTGGGGTGCTTCCTTGAGGGGGGGGAGATGTGGTATACCTTTAAGGTTAACCCCTCCTATCTGGTCTCCTCCCTATTTAAGGACTACCTTTAACAATTATTCACTGCCTGATTATTGAAGTCATATCTACTTTATTGTAGCTTTTCTACTTCAGGTCTCTATTACTGTTAGAACTTGAGCTAATTATAACACCAGCTATTACTTTTGCTACTTGTATTTCCTCCATCGTTACTGCGGTAACTTTGTCTCTATCAAGCCTGGATCACTGGACGGCCGGATCTACTTTTCAACCGCTACCCGGAAGTAAGCCGCATTCACACACGCTGCCAACCTCAGACACGGAACACTCAGTGCGGTAACAGATTTCTCTCGGTCCTCAAGGGGGTAACGTACTCGAACATATCTAAAGCCCTATGGTTTCTTACTTACCTTGTTGTCGCAATTGGTCTGTATTTTCAGCTACTCAGCTTATTACCGTATCTATTACAAACAAACAACGTGTGTCTGCAGAGTGTTTGAACTTGTATATATTTTAGTATGTGTGTGAATGCGTGAAGTCAAGGAGACTATTATCTCTATCCATTTATTACTATTACTGATTAAGGCCGTGTCAGTATTTCAACTAACCTTGGTTCTGATATTATATTATAGATTATATAAAATATCTATAACCTATTTAGAATCTTCATTACTATTAACACTAAAAGTCTGTTGTTAATACCAATATTCATCATATAACAAATGACTCACTTGTTTAATCAGGATACATAGAGGTTGTTTTTCTGATTAAATAAAAAAGAGCAACAAGCTCTAATTTTAGAGCTAAATGGTTACTAATACTTGTTTTGTGAATGGTATTATCTAACATACCACATATACACACACACACACACACACACACATATATATATATATATATATATATATATATATATATATATATATACACACACACACACACACACACACACACACACACACACATATATATATATATATATATATATATATATATATATATATATATATATATATACACACACACACACACACACACACACACACACACACACACATACATATATATATATATATATATATATATATATACACACACACACACACACACACACACACACACACATATATATATATATATATATATATATATATATATATATATATATGTATATACACACACACACACACACACACACACACATATATATATATATATATATATATATATATATATATATATATATATATATATATATATATATATATATATATATATATATATATAATAATCAAAGAGTGACCGCACCACCTACTAAGCTTAAACTATAATATGCTCTGGCACGGGATGGAGTCTGGTCCTTGACTCAATACTAATATAATACAAATAAATCCCAGCCAATGAGTCTTAGAAATCTTTCAACAAAGAATTTTAATAGTGTATGTTGCTTCACACTATGTAATGATAAATACGAAAAAATGTATTAAATGTAAGCAGGAAAAGACAATATGTAAGCTCACTCACATCCACACATACCCCATCCACCATACACATCCGTACCATATAATAAACAATAATATGTTATAAGATAAACAAAATAAACAAAGTAATTATAACACCCCCAGGGCGTCCCCAGTGGGTGAAGAACAGCACCACCTGTCAAAAATCAAGTGACTGTACAGCTTTAAGACAAAACAGGATAGTTCTTAATTTTGAAAACAAAAATTGCATCAAATGTATCCAAGGTGTTGAAAAAGTTACTGGAACAAGTTCATCTCATTTTATTGCGGATACTTTATAGGTAACTTGTAACGTTTGTAGTCTCAACTTTTATCCGGTTACTTGTAAATAGTGTATTATGTAACAATCCCAGGATACTGGTAAATGCTGTTAATATTTGTAATCCATGATTTGTTATGTCACGGAGAGACCACAAGCTAAATAGAGCACTAATGGAAACGTAGTATCACTGAAAGCATGGATTATTAGTGATAATATCAATATTGTGCCTCGAAATGTCCCTCCATAGAAACTGTTGGAGAATGGCCACAATTATAGAGTATAAATGGCTGTACTGAAGTGAGGTATATTTGAACTGCTGGTCCAACCTCACACCCTTTATAACTTTCACTCACGGTATACACACTAACACAACATATAAAGTTCCATTATCGTGATCTGTACACTGACCCAACATGAAGTTAAAGCTGCAAATACCTTGTGTTACTGCAAAAGTGTCAGGTTCTGAGATGCAGCTCAGGTCGATAGAGAGTAACAGTGTTACCTGTGTCAGCAAATGCTGATATATGCAGAACTACCATGAGACTTGTCACCGACATAGAAAGAGGCAGGTAGTAGTATCGGTTCAAATAACACCTCCTCGCAAGTACCTGGACATTCCTTGACAAAGGGACGCCATCACCTGTTCCTGCTCGTGTTGTTTGAGCCACATTGCACGCCAACTGTGAACGGCTTTCTAGACGGAGGAAGTGAGATGGGAATATCGTGACAGCGGTCCATTTCCATACTGAAGGCTATGTCGGTTCTGTTGAGTCCCCATCATCCGTGCTGAAGACTACTTTTTTATCCTGTTTGTATTTATTTTTCAGGATGGATTTTGGAATATCACCAGCTTTGCCTTTGTTCTTATTTTCATTAGAGTCTTGTTGTTTCTGATTTTTATTAAAATTCCTAATTTTTTTTCATATGTGTCTGTCTTCTTTGTTGCCTAACAGCAGCCAGTATTGGAGGGTCCACAATGTCTTCCTCTCTTTCCTCTATCTCTTCTCCCTCTTCTTCTCCTCCCACTTCCCCTCCTTCTTTCTCTTTTTTAGGAGAACCAACGATGGAGGAGTCCCAACCGGTTGTGCGCCCAAAAACAAGAAGAGTATTGCAAAAAGAGAAAGAAGACGAAGAAGATGGAAAAACAAAAGGCGAAGCAAAGAAGAAAAAGAAGAAGGGACTTTAATTAGTGATACCAACATTATTGAAAATAGGGAATCTAAAAACAATGTTGTTAATATATCTCAGTATAGTCTAACACAGGATGAAATTAAAGTTTTATCTAAAGGTTTAGGATTCGCACCAACTAGAAAGTTTTCTAGCTTCAATACTCTGTTGGATATCAATAAATTTGTCCGCAAACTGTCCTTAAAAAGATTCTTTGCACTTACAAACAGCAATGTTAATTTGCCTGACAAAGATACTAATAACCTGCATGTAACTAATAATGAGATTACACCACAAATTGAATTTGCAGATGCCTGTGCTATCATAGATTTGGATAGTCTACATAGTGAGGGTTTAGAGACACCAACATTAGACCCAGTGCCAACCCCGAAGAAACATAGGTCTGACTTCTACCCACACATTTTAGAGGTCCCCTAATCAATGCCTTTCAGAAGTCTGTACAACAAGATATCTTTGAATTAGAAAGACGCGTTGAAACCAATGTTGCCCCTCTTAATCTGACTTTTAAAGAGCGCAAAGCATTGGATAGCTTGGCAAATAAAGACATTGTAATAGGGAATTCGGATAAGGGGGGCAGCATTGTAGTCATGGATAAACAACTGTATTTTGACGAAGCTTATAGGCAATTGTCGGATAATAGCGTGTATAAGAAATTGTATACCAATCCTATCAAAGTTTTTCAAGAAAAACTGAAAAAGATTGTTGAGGAAGGTATATGTTTGGGAATATTTAAGGAAAAAGATATGGACACATTGGTACCTCGGTATCCAATCTGTCCTATCTTCCATCATGTACCAAACATTCACAAAAATGTGCGGTGCCCCCCGGGTAGGCCTATTGTGGCTGGCATTGGCTCATTGTTTGAGGGTAACAGTGAGTAGTGAGAATGAGGGTTGGCGCTAACTGTAATCCTAAAAGCCTCGTTATAGAAACTCCTCCTCCTTAGTAGTTCAATATAGAAAGAATGCTGTAAATTAGAAGAAAATAACTGGCGCTAAACAGATAGCTAGGATTACACTACCAAATGTGAAAGTGGATACCTATATAGTTATAATTTAAGTGTTTCGATGCAACTATTGATTCATAAAAATAATGTGAATGTGAAATAACCTTAAAAACTCAAGTGCACTTGTGTAGTAAGTGGATTAGAAATGTACAAACTCCTAATGTCTTGATAAAGCCCTCTCGGGGTGAAACGCGTAGAATTTACTCCAGTGATTTTGTTTTTATTATTGGGACACTACAAGACTTATATCACACTAATAGCTGCGATCCAGCCCCCTCTTGTGGACTACCTAACTTAAACAAAGTCAACTGCCACTTGAGGACCAGGGATCTGATCAGCGCCAATATTAGTTGTCCAATCTTGCTGCTAATACTGCTTGGATTGCAGTTTTTAAAGGAGCATATCCACCTTATGCAAGGTTCACAGGCATTTTTTATCGTAAACAAGACTGTTACACTTATCATCGGATGTGCTGATACACTCACTCAGTGCGTGGATCCATCTGGCCTATCAAAGAAAGGGTGTGTGGCCCAAACCGCCAATCATCACAGAAGTGGGCGGTTTGTCGTTCAGCCGTGAAATACCCCGTCAAACACAGACGCCGAAGAAAGCACAAGGAATTAACAAACGGACGAGCTGCCAGCTCCCACTACTTCGAGTTCAGTAAGGTACCTTACTAGTTATTAAACTGTGACTCTCTCATCCTACAGGAACTTTGTTCTATCAGCCATACGTGTTATATATTCATTCATTTTGGAGCCAACATTTGTTTCATGCTATTAGCACTCAAGGGAGACGTCCCTAGTGTATGTTTTAATATATTTATAACATTCAGTATCATTTGTTTTATTATTGTTTAGTATTAAATATATATATTTTTTTAATTCTAGTCAGAGGGATTTATTTGTATTATCCGCACCTTAAACACTTTAACCCAGCAGACCGCTATCACTTTTTGATTTTTTTGTACACATTATAACCTTTGGCCTGTTTCATATTATTAGTTGAGGCTATTGCTTGACCTAGTTATCCTACACCGTAGCACGGTTTAGACCACAGAGTCTTATTATTTGCATATTAGGTATCGACACCTATTAGCATATTCTCATTGTTTGAGCCAATGGCAGAATGGGTTGATTCTATCTTACAGCCGCTTGCTATCTCCCAGTTGTCCTACATAAGGGATACCTAACATCTTTTGTTGACACTTGACAAAATTGTCTGGAAACCAGGACATACATGGGTAACATTGGATATAGTTTCACTGTACAGGTCTATTCCTCAATCACTTGGAATACAAGCAGTGGCTTTTTTCTTGAAAAAATAATCTAAATTTTCGCCTGAGCACATAGAATATATTTGCAGTGTTTTGACCTTTCTGTTGTCACACAACTATTTTGTGTTTAATGAAGAATATTTTCTTCAAATCTGTGGCACGGCCATGGGCGCAAAATTTGCGCCCTCATTCGCAAATATATTTGTGGCCTGGTGGGAATATCTATACATATACACTCCCAATAATCCATGGCAGAATAGGATTGAATTACTAGTGTGTTACATTGATGACTTGCTCCTTATAGTCAAGCATCCCGTAGAAGATTTACAATTTAATGACTTTCTATCATATTGTAACCACAATGAGCTGGGGCTAACATTCACGGGAGCTTTCAGTGATGAGCAGGTCAATTATTTGGACCTCAATCTGTGTATTGTAAATACTAAAATTATTACAAAAACGTATCGCAAATCAACTGCGGGAAACACTATTCTACACCCTTCTACACAGCACCCTGACCACCTTATAAAATCCATCCCTAAGTCTCAATTTTTGAGACTTAGGAGAAATACTAAAAATGATTTGATTTATGATCAGCAATCCATAGAACTCAGAAATGCTGAAAGAGATAAACACAGCGCATTCCTTCTAAGAGTAAAAGTTTTTATTAGCACATAAAAGCGCTTATTTAAAATCACACTTACAGGATATATATATAAATTCATGCACATAATAAAATGTGTAGCCAACCGCTCTACTGCGCCGTCTAACGGATTACCAGCAGGACAGGAACTGGATGGAAAAAGCCACAAACGAGACTGGCGCCAGGTAGCCTAGGGAGCGCTGAATATTGTTGTTTGTTAATAGAACTCAGAGACAGACTTGTAAAAAGAGGGTACAAATATCAATCATTGGAACTCTGTATGAAAAAAACTAGAGGTGAAACCAGAACATAGTAAAAAGACCTTTAAAACAAATACATAGTTTGAGGACTCTATAGTTTTTTCAACTAAATTTAGCCAACAGTATGATGAGATTGTGAATATATTAAAAAAGCATCTACACATCTTAAAGGCAGATGATACATTACAATCACACATCAAGCACTGCAAATTTGTCCCGAAAAAATCAAGGACTCTATCACAAATGTTGTCTCCTAGTCAGGTCACGTATAGTCCTTACAAAAAACAAGGCACATGGCTAAATAAAATAGGAACCTACATGTGTGGAAATAAAATCTGCTACACATGTCCTAACGTTCATTCAGGTCATCAATTCAGTAGCCAGGTAACGGGTAATATTTTTTACATCAAATTCTATGCTAATTGTAGCTCACAATACGTGGTCTACTTGTTGACATGCAACTTTTGTTGTGGCCAATATGTAGGAAAAACGACAAGGATGCTCAGAACCAGGTATAGTGAACACGTTAGAGACGTTAAGAACTACAATAAAAATTCCACAGTTGCCAACCATTTTAACAACTTCCATTTCACACACATTGCAAATCTATCAGTTCAAGTTATAGATATGGCCACATTGCCAATCAGGGGAGGGGACAAGGCCAAGATTTTGGAGAAAAAGGAATTATAATGGATACTTAAGCTTCCGACTCTTACCCCACAGGGCATGAACAGGGAATGTGATATCACTAAAATCACATAATATTTTTGTATTATCTGTTCATGCCAGGTTTAAGGATAAGAGGCAGATGTTATTAGCTCTACCTTCTCCTTGTCCCCACTTCTATTCAGTTTTTTATAGTCGTTTATGTTGTTCTTTATGCAGTTTTCTTTAGGTCTCTTTTTTCCATTATTTTCAGCGTGTATTCATATACATTGTAGCCAAATAATCATGATAGCCTGTAGTATATAACATTGCAGGCTTTATATATCAAATATTTTTATATTTCAACCCCATTTTAGTATGAACTGCTATGGGGGATTGTTTATTGTATGTGTGTGACATTTTTGGCTTCCTGTATCTTTTCATTTGATCAATTAAGTATTTATTATGTATTTGCTGCCTATGAATTATTAATGACTTTTTTGAAGTCTCTTCTACTCCATGAATAGTAAGCCATTTGTACCTCAATATCCTGTGTCTAGTAACTTGCATTCTGTTTTTAACTTTTTTTATTTGTGTGGCAATGAAATAGTTAACTCTATGGCTCACACTGCATAAATAGACAGCGTTTTTACAGAGTTCCTTGTCTATGAGTAAGCGCCTGTAAGGGGGCGCGAAACGCATAAGATATCCTTGCAAGTTTTAACCTGCCATGTCTGTATCGCTTTTTAATGTTTAATAAAATTTAGATTTTTTAGCATCAAGTTTGGGAATGAGTGCCTGCCGTACTTTTTTGCTCTTCGTATTGCTCGTCTTTCTTCCTTGGTCAGATTGTCATTGAATCTTCTGGGTGTTTTCTTAGGTATCTGTTACAGTAAATAGTTGGTCACAGTGTGGATGGTGGAATTATCTGAGTGCGGATCAAAACGTCCTTTGGACCTGAATACTTCAATTCCGTCCGTATCTGTACCAAAATGTTCCTTCAGTCGGAGATTCCTACCGAATTTCTGAATATCTAAATATAGATCAAACTCATTACTCTTTGTTTAACAGACTTAATTCGGCTGCGCCCAAATGGCGATTGCTGATGTTGCATACCATATTCATTGTCTCATCTGTAGCGGAGGGAGGCAGGTGGTGCCTCCCCCCTCCTCGTGTGTGGCCTTGACCTCGGCCTAAAAAACGGTGTCCTGCAATGGGTGGCAGGGAAGTAGTGTTAGTATTGGGGTTGTCCCACTGTTGGTAACCTCTTCCGCCTCTGGATCGTGTCATGATCCCTCTAAATCCACCTTCCTCTCCTCCCATATTGGTGTCAGCATCTGAGCTCTCCCCTGATCTTGTGTCAACTGTGATGATGCTCTTTTTGGTGAATCTTCTTTCCCTCCTGGGGCGGACCGCTCGTCTTTCTTCAGGTGCCATCATCCACCTATAAATACTTTTATGAGTATAATCCAGATTCACTGTTTGTAGTTTTCTATTTTTAAATGATATCAACTCTTGTTTGGATTAACAAATTGGAGACGCAAATTAAATTATACAATCTGTATTAGTGTCTGACCTCAGGATGACGGATTTTTCTTGTTCATATATTTGTATTTCAACTTTAATCTCTTTAAAGAGACGGCCAACCTCTCTAATTACCAATAGCATTAGGTCAAAACAGCATTTATTAAGTATTTTACACCAATTGATGCAAAATTCAGTGTTGGACCGGCCTATGGTAGGTACATTCCTTACCCTAAAACCTCTAGGGATCATGCGCTTTTTGTGGTAATCTGAGAGGTATGTCCCGTGTAGGTTGAGATCAACCTCCCTTTGCTTTAATTTCACTAGTGTGTTGTATAATGATTGATGTGACTCCTCTACTTGCTGTTCCTCTACTGATCCAAAGCGGATATTTTCCGCGTCTTCATCGGTGAATGTAAAGATGTCTTCATGTTTATCCTCTGTCAAATTGACAGGCACATCAATAGCTCCGGATACCATGGATGTCATATCAGGATATGTATCATAGAGCTGGAGGGGAAGGAATCAAAAGGTCAACTTTGATTCAGAGCCAGAGGCTCATTACTCCAACCCTTGGCACAATTTGAGGATTTTCCCCTACAGCCATGGGTAAAACAACAGAGGTCCTATATACGGGACTCCACGGACTTCATCTCGCACATTGTACCACTTACTGATATCAAACCTACAGACATCTTGGTCACGCTCGATGTCTCAAGTCTATACACCGTTATACCACACAGGTCTGGAATAGCGGCAGTAGCAAAATGTCTGAGACAGACGCCATATGTTGGTCCTCCCGAGGAAGTATTGATCACCCTCTTGGATATCTGTTTATCTGAGAATTATTTTCACTTTGACAAGACTTTCTAGTTACAAACCTCTGGGACTGCGATGGGGTCAAATGTGGCCCCATCTCTGGCCAATTTATTTATGGCTGACTATGAGGTCAATAGGATGAGGGTCTTTAAGAAACATGAGATCAAATACTATTGTCGCTACATAGATGACCTCTTTCTTATATGGCAGGATGGAGAAGCCGCGTTAACGCCTTGGATTCAGAGTCTCAACGAGATGGAAGGTACCATCAGATTCAGTCATACTATGAATACGGAAACAGTTGACTATCTCGATGCAAGGATCTTCAAAAAAGCGACTGACCGAAACTCCATTCTACATGCCAGGAGTTGTCATCAACCTAACTTAATTAAAAATATTCCCAAGACGCAGTTCCAGAGAGTAATACGGAACAACACTGATCAAATCAAGTGTCTGTCACAGCTAGACGAAATGTCGCAGAGGTTCATAGAGAGGGGCTACAACAACAAAAAGTACTAACTGAGATGCGCTCTCAGGCCGCCGATCCTGCACCAATGAAATTTGCAGAAGATCAATACCCAAAACAGATGACCTTTGTGACAACCTATTCACCGGATATAAACTAAGTAATTAGAGCATTAAAGGGATAGTAAACTCAAAAAATATTTAATTTCTTTATAAAACATCCTTAAGTATTATACATATTTACAATAAGTACCTATTAAAAGTTTCCTGTCCTTTTCTTGTTATTTCTAAAACAAATACCATATTTCGCCAAACCCAGTTTTTCCTCATTCTGCATACCCTATAAAGATGTTCTACCTAGGTAGAAACATCATGGTGGCCCGCATGCGCATATAACATATTTTCTGAGTAATGCATGTGCATTTTGGTTCCCCTCAGTTCTTCTGTGGCACGTCATCAAAAATCAGGGTAGACAGCTCTCAGCGCTGAAAAGACCCCTCGGACCCCAGCTACTGAAATCATGTGTGTTATTAATGACAACCAGCTGCATGTCAGCAGTCACTTCCTGCAGTGCTTGAAATCACAAACATTATACAATTACACTACACGCTGCTTAGCACTGCACCTCCTTATATCAGTATCTCCATATATTCTATTAGACATTGGTGGGCGTGGCACACCAGAGCGCTCTTAGCGCTGAAGATTCACTGCTGGTTGAAGGTGATTGTTCTAACTATCAAAATAAGAAGTCCAATGTTTTGGAACTTACATTATCACAGCCTCCATGCTAGCCCAACTTCCCCCAGCCCCGCCGTCAAACACCGCAGAGATTCACGGAGCTAGCCGGCTCCCCTCAGCATTACTCTCAGCCTCAAACCCACAAAAGTGACTCCAGACTTAATATATAGAAAAACTTTATTATAACAAAAAAGCCATAAGAAAGAGTTTTTTTTTCTATATGAAGTCCGGAGTCACTTTTGAAGGTTTGAGGCTGAGAGTAATGCTGAGGGGAGCTGGCTAGCTCTGTGAATCTCTGCGGTGTTTGACGGCGGGGCTGGGGGAAGCTGGGCTAGCATGGAGGCTGTGATACTGCAAGTTCCAAAACATTGGACTTCTTATTTTGATAGTTAGAACAATCACCTTCAGCCAGCAGTGAATCTTCAGCGCTGAGAGCGCTCTGGTGTGCCACGCCCACCAATGTCTAATAGTATATATGGAGATACTGATATAAGGAGGTGCAGTCAGTGCTAAGGAGCGTGTAGTGTAATTGTATAATGTTTGTGATTTCAAGCACTGCAGGAAGTGACTGCTGACATGCAGCTGGTTGTCATTAATAACACACATGATTTCAGTAGCTGGGGTCTGAGGGTCAGTGGGATCACAATCTGTCACAGGGGGGGGGGGGGGGCAAGGGTCACATTGTCAGGATCCCCATTAACCCTGTCATTGCTGTGGCTCAGGAGTAGCAGAAAACATTTGTTAATGTTACATGAATACACTGAGATTAGCCAGGAAATAAAAATGTCACTGTGAATCTCTGTGGTGTTTGACGGCTGACAGTGGGACTGGGGGAAGCTGGGCTAGCATGGAAGCTGTGATAATTTATGTTCCAAAACATTCACCTTCAGCCAGCCTGGCTATGAATATTAAAATGTAATGGGCAGAACACGTCCCTATTGGATGGGGCACGAAGATAATTTTACATAAACCCTGCCTATTTTTATGGGAGGTCTTTAATGCTCATTTTACAGAAATTAACAAGTTAAAGCAAACATATTTAGAAGCTTCGTTTCAGTAAAAAAAAGTAGGTTTATTTTATAACATATGTTTATATAATTATAATAATGACTTATTTTCTTAATATTTTACAAAGATTTCTAACCCTTTAAGTGATGATTGGAAGCTACTGGAGGCAGATCCAACACTACCATTCAGGAGTTGGAATGCCCCACGCATAGGATACAGGAGGGGTCGCAGCCTCATGGACTTTCTGATGAAAACAGAAGAAAGGGTGTTACAGATGTATAAGTTGTGTTACGTGCAATGGGATGATCGCAGGCACGCACTTCCAACATCCTGAACGAAGAATATATGAGATCAAGTTCTTCCTGACCTGTACCACACCATACATCATTTACCTACTGAATTGTCCCTGTAAAAAATACTACAAGGGAAAACCACTGATGATGCAAGAACCAGGATGGTGAACCAACGATCAAGCATCAGAACAGCCATCAACAAGGGGAAATCAGATCAACCTGTAGCCCGCCACATTTTGGAGGCAGGACATACAGTGAAAGACCTAAGATTCCGCATCATCGATTATGTCCCTAAGCTCAGAAGAAGTGGAGACAGAGCAAAGATCCTCTTACAAAAAGAGGCTAGATGGATTTACGAACTGGGAACCCTGAGTCCGAGGGGACTTCATGTACACACAGGATGGCAGTGCTATCTATAGTGGTGCAAAGTAATGTGAGAGTCCACACTCCATGGCTATACTTTGGATCTACACTTAGGGTGTAGTTCCTTATTACCAGTATTTGCAAGTAATATGAGAGTCCACATTCCATGGCTAGAATTTAGACCTACACTCAGGGTGTAGATCCTTATTTGGAAATGTAGATCCTTATTTGGAAATTTATTCCAATGTGGGCACGATGGCCTAGCTAGGGCAATTTAATATCGTTAGTGACATAGTCTTAGCTATGAAAACATAATTTATGCTTACCTGATAAATTTATTTCTCTTGTAGTGTATCCAGTCCACGGATCATCCATTACTTGTGGGATATATTCCCTTCCCAACAGGAAGTTGCAAGAGGATCACCCACAGCAGAGCTGCTATATAGCTCCTCCCCTCACATGTCATATCCAGTCATTCGACCGAAACAAGACGAGAAAGGAGAAACCATAGGGTGCAGTGGTGACTGTAGTTTAATTAAAAATTTAGACCTGCCTTAAGAGGACAGGGCGGGCCGTGGACTGGATACACTACAAGAGAAATAAATTTATCAGGTAAGCATAAATTATGTTTTCTCTTGTTAAGTGTATCCAGTCCACGGATCATCCATTACTTGTGGGATACCAATACCAAAGCTTAAGTACACGGATGATGGGAGGGACAAGGCAGGAACTTAAACGGAAGGAACCACTGCCTGTAGAACCTTTCTCCCAAAAACAGCCTCCGAAGAAGCAAAAGTGTCAAATTTGTAAAATTTTGAAAAAGTGTGAAGCGAAGACCAAGTCGCAGCCTTGCAAATCTGTTCAACAGAGGCCTCATTTTTAAAGGCCCAGGTGGAAGCCACAGCTCTAGTAGAATGAGCTGTAATCCTTTCAGGGGGCTGCTGTCCAGCAGTCTCATAGGCTAAGCGTATTATGCTTCGAAGCCAAAAGGAGAGAGAGGTTGCCGAAGCTTTTTGACCTCTCCTCTGTCCAGAGTAAACGACAAACAGGGCAGATGTTTGACGAAAATCTTTAGTTGCCTGTAAGTAGAACTTCAAGGCACGGACTACGTCCAGATTATGTAAAAGACGTTCCTTCTTTGAAGAAGGATTAGGGCACAATGAAGGGACAACAATCTCTTGATTGATATTCCTGTTAGAAACCACCTTAGGTAAAAACCCAGGTTTAGTACGCAGAACTACCTTGTCTGAATGGAAAATCAGATAAGGAGAATCACAATGTAAGGCAGATAACTCCGAGACTCTTCGAGCCGAGGAAATAGCCATCAAAAACAGAACTTTCCAAGATAAAAGTTTAATATCAATGGAATGAAGGGGTTCAAACGGAACTCCCTGAAGAACTTTAAGAACCAAGTTTAAGCTCCACGGAGGAGCAACAGTTTTAAACACAGGCTTAATCCTAGCCAAAGCCTGACAAAAAGCCTGGACGTCTGGAACCTCTGCCAGACGCTTGTGCAAAAGAATAGACAGAGCAGAGATCTGTCCTTTTAACGAACTAGCTGATAAGCCTTTTTCCAAACCCTCTTGGAGAAAGGACAATATCCTAGGAATCCTAACCTTACTCCATGAGTAACTCTTGGATTCGCACCAATAAAGGTATTTACGCCATATCTTATGGTAGATTTTCCTGGTAACAGGCTTTCGTGCCTGTATTAAGGTATCAATAACTGACTCGGAGAAGCCACGCTTTGATAGAATCAAGCGTTCAATCTCCATGCAGTCAGTCTCAGAGAAATTAGATTTGGATGATTGAAAGGACCTTGTATTAGAAGGTCTTGCCTCAGAGGTAGAGTCCATGGTGGACAGGATGACATGTCCACTAGGTCTGCATACCAGGTCCTGCGTGGCCAGGCAGGCGCTATCAGAATCACAGATGCTCTCTCCTGTTTGATCTTGGCAATCAGTCGAGGGAGCAGAGGAAACGGTGGAAACACATAAGCCAGGTTGAAGAACCAAGGAGCTGCTAGAGCATCTATCAGCGTCGCTCCCGGGTCCCTGGACCTGGATCCGTAACGAGGAAGCTTGGCGTTCTGGCGAGACGCCATGAGATCCAGTTCTGGTTTGCCCCAACGATGGACCAGTTGAGCAAACACCTCCGGATGGAGTTCCCACTCCCCCGGATGAAAAGTCTGACGACTTAGAAAATCCGCCTCCCAGTTCTCCACGCCTGGGATGTGGATCGCTGACAAGTGGCAAGAGTGAGACTCTGCCCAGCGAATTATCTTTGAGACTTCTAACATTGCTAGGGAACTCCTGGTTCTCCCTTGATGGTTGATGTAAGCCACAGTCGTGATATTGTCCAACTGAAATCTGATGAACCTCAGTGTTGCTAACTGAGGCCAAGCTAGAAGAGCATTGAATATTGCTCTTAACTCCAGAATATTTATTGGGAGGAGTTTCTCCTCCTGAGTCCACGATCCCTGAGCCTTCAGGGAGTTCCAGACTGCGCCCCAACCTAGAAGGCTGGCATCTGTTGTTACAATCGTCCAATCTGGCCTGCGAAAGGTGATACCCTTGGACAGATGGACCCGAGATAGCCACCAGAGAAGAGAATCTCTGGTCTCTTGATCCAGATTTAGTAGAGGGGACAAATCTGAGTAATCCCCATTCCACTGACCTAGCATGCATAATTGCAGCGGTCTGAGATGCAGGCGCGCAAATGGCACTATGTCCATTGCCGCTACCATTAAGCCGATTACTTCCATGCACTGAGCCACTGACGGGCGTGGAATGGAATGAAGGACACGGCAAGCATTTAAAAGTTTTGATAACCTGGACTCCGTCAGGTAAATTTTCATTTCTACAGAATCTATCAGAGTCCCTAGGAAGGAGACTCTTGTGAGTGGTGATAGAGAACTCTTTTCCACGTTCACTTTCCACCCATGCAACGTCAGAAATGCCAGAACTATCTCTGTATGAGACTTGGCAATTTGAAAGCTTGACGCCTGTATCAGGATGTCGTCTAGATATGGAGCCACCGCTATGCCTCGCGGTCTTAGAACCGCCAGAAGTGAGCCCAGAACCTTTGTAAAGATTCTCGGGGCAGTAGCCAACCCGAAGGGAAGAGCTACAAATTGGTAATGCCTGTCTAGAAAGGCAAATCTTAGGAACCGATGATGATCTTTGTGAATCGGTATGTGAAGGTAGGCATCCTTTAAGTCCACTGTGGTCATGTACTGACCCTCTTGGACCATGGGTAGGATGGTCCGAATGGTTTCCATTTTGAATGATGGAACTCTGAGGAATTTGTTTAAGATCTTTAGATCCAAGATTGGTCTGAAGGTTCCCTCTTTCTTGGGAACCACAAACAGATTTGAATAAAATCCCTGTCCTTGTTCCGTCCGCGGAACTGGGTGGATCACCCCCATTACTAGGAGGTTTTGTACACAGCTTAGGAATGCCTCTTTCTTTATCTGGTTTTCTGATAACCTCGAAAGATGAAATCTCCCTTGAGGAGGAGAAGCCTTGAAGTCCAGAAGATATCCCTGAGATATGATCTCCAACGCCCAGGGATCCTGGACATCTCTTGCCCACGCCTGGGCGAAGAGAGAAAGTCTGCCCCCCACTAGATCCGTTTCCGGATAGGGGGCCGTTCCTTCATGCTGTCTTGGGGGCAGTAGCAGGTTTTCTGGCCTGCTTGCCCTTGTTCCAGGACTGGTTAGGTTTCCAGGCCTGTCTGGAATGAGCAACAGTTCCTTCCTGTTTCGGAGCGGAGGAAGTTGATGCTGCTCCTGCCTTGAAATTTCGAAAGGCACGAAAATTAGACTGTTTGGCCTTTGATTTGGCCCTGTCCTGAGGAAGGGTATGACCCTTACCTCCAGTAATGTCAGCAATAATTTCTTTCAAGCCGGGCCCGAATAAGGTCTGCCCCTTGAAAGGAATATTAAGTAATTTAGATTTAGAAGTCACGTCAGCTGACCAGGATTTAAGCCATAGCGCCCTCCGCGCCTGAATGGCGAATCCGGAATTCTTAGCCGTTAGTTTAGTCAAATGTACAATGGCATCAGAAACAAATGAGTTAGCTAGCTTAAGTGCTTTAAGCTTGTCCATAATTTCATCCAATGGAGCTGTGTGAATGGCTTCTTCCAGAGACTCAAACCAGAATGCCGCAGCAGCAGTGACAGGCGCAATGCATGCAAGGGGCTGCAGGATAAAACCTTGTTGAACAAACATTTTCTTAAGGTAACCTAATTTTTTATCCATTGGATCCGAAAAAGCACAACTGTCCTCAACCGGGATAGTGGTACGCTTTGCTAAAGTAGAAACTGCTCCCTCCACCTTAGGGACCGTTTGCCATAAGTCCAGTGTAGTGGCGTCTATTGGGAACATTTTTCTAAATATAGGAGGAGGGGAAAAGGGCACACCAGGTCTATCCCACTCCTTGCTAATAATTTCTGTAAGCCTTTTAGGTATAGGAAAAACATCAGTACACACCGGCACCGCATAGTATCTATCCAGCCTACACAATTTCTCTGGAATTGCAACTGTGTTACAGTCGTTCAGAGCAGCTAAAACCTCCCCAAGCAATATACGGAGGTTCTCAAGCTTAAATTTAAAATTAGAGATCTCTGAATCAGGTTTCCCCGGATCAGATCCGTCACCCACAGAATGAAGCTCTCCGTCCTCATGTTCTGCAAACTGTGACGCAGTATCAGACATGGCTCTTACAGCACCTGCGCGCTCTGCATCTCTCCTAATCCCAGAGCTATCGCGCTTGCCTCTCAATTCTGGCAATCTAGATAATACTTCTGACAGGGTATTATTCATGATTGTAGCCATGTCCTGTAAAGTAATTGCTATGGGCGTCCCTGATGTACTTGGCGCCATATTAGCGTGCGCCCCCTGAGCGGGAGGCAAAGGTACTGACACGTGAGGAGAGTTAGTCGGCATAACTTCCCCCTCGTCGTCTGGTGATAATTCTTTTATAGATAAAGACTGATCTTTATTATTTAAAGTGAAATCAATACATTTAGTACACATATTCCTATGGGGCTCCACACTGGCTTTCAAACATAATGAACAAATAGATTCATCTATGTCAGACATGTTTAAACAGACTAGCAATAAGACTGGCAAGCTTGAAAAACACTTTACAACAAGTTTACAAGCAATATAAAAAACGCTACTGTGCCTTTAAGAAGCACAAAACCTGTCCCAAGTTGAAATAACAATGAACCAAAGCAGTTATACCAACCAAATTTTCACAGTGTATGTATTAAGTTAGCAGAGCATTGCACCCACTTGCAAATGGATGATTAACCCCTAATACCCAAAACGGACTAACAATAGAAAAAAACGTTTTTTAAAACAGTCACACACACTGCCACAGCTCTACTGTGACTTTTTACCTCCCTCAATATGACTTTTGAAGCCTTTTGAGCCCTCTAGAGAAGTCCTGGATCATGCAGGAAGAAGCAGGAAGTCTGAGTCTGAATTTTTACTGCGCAAAAAAGCGCTAAAATAGGCCCCTCCCACTCATATTACAACAGAGGGAAGCCTCAGTTAACTGTTTCTATGCAGAAATTAAGCCAGCCATGTGGAAAAATTATGCCCCAATAAGTTTTATCACCAAATGTACGTTAAAAAACGATTAAACATGCCAGCAAACGTTTTAAAACACATTTTTTGAAGAGTATATATCTCTATTAATAAGCCTAATACCAGTCGCTTTCACTGCATTTAAGGCTTTACTTACATCTTTATTAATAAGCCTGATACCAGTCGCTTTCACTGCATTTAAGGCTTTACTTACATTACTTCGGTATCAGCAGCATTTTCTTAGTCAATTCCATTCCTTAGAAAATATTTTACTGCACATACCTTATTTGCAGGAAAACCTGCACGCCATTCCCTCTCTGAAGTACTTCACTCCTCAGAATGTGTGAGAACAGCAAGTGGATCTTAGTTACTTCTGCTAAGATCATAGAAAACGCAGGCAGATTCTTCTTCCAAATACTGCCTGAGAAAAAAACAGCACACTCCGGTGCCATTTAAAAATAACAAACTTTTGATTGAAGAAATAAACTAAGTATAAAACACCACAGTCCTCTCACGACCTCCATCTATGTTGAGGGTTGCAAGAGAATGACTGGGTATGACATGTGAGGGGAGGAGCTATATAGCAGCTCTGCTGTGGGTGATCCTCTTGCAACTTCCTGTTGGGAAGGGAATATATCCCACAAGTAATGGATGATCCGTGGACTGGATACACTTAACAAGAGAAATAAAGCTACGCATAATGTGGCCCTTATGGTCAAATTACTTACATCTACTAGCTATACCATTTATAATTGATATACTATTTTTTGGCCAGACCCTTATGGTCCCCACTAGCAGTTTGATGTTGACTGACCAAGATACAGGGAATATTTATGTATGCAGTTTCTCGGGACTCTCGTCTATTTTTTGTAACATATGATCTCATTTACAAATTTTTGCCTTGATATGTCTTTACTTTGTTTCCCTCCGGACTATGTCAGGATATGTATACATACACATTGTTTTGAACATGTTTTTAATTCTTTGAGTGTACACATCTTAGTAGACACATCACATCTAGCACTTAACACATTTATTATGAATATCATGGCCTGCAGTGGTTTAGGTAGTTTCATCTCATATGTTTACTATTTAGGTATGGTCTTGATTTCCACCCAATATTGCACATGATGACATACGGCACTAACTCTTTGTGCACTAATCTGTCACTTTCAGGGAAATCTCTTTTTAGAGATTTTCCTACATTATAGGATTCATTTGGATTAGATGCTTTTAGGTAGTACAGCGACATGCTTATTTGGTTTGTTGGTTCCTTAGATGCACCTAGAACATATGATTATATTTTGTGGCTACACAAAGGCATGCTCTGTGATGTTGCTGTTAGGGGATGATGCACGCCCAACGATGGCTGTAATTGGTGGGGAGTAAGTTATTGAGACGCCCACTCATGATGTTAGCGGTTACGCCCACTCAGGAATGACAGCTCTTGGGTCTTGAAAATTGATGATGACTGGCATTTTTATACTAATATGTACTTTTTTTGATGACCACATAGTTTCTTGTTACAATCGCCTAGTAAATGATTGGATCTACAATCATTCGTCCCAGGAGTTTAACCTTGCAGCATTGTTATATCGGTCTGATCATGGGACTGTGTGTGCTCATGGACATGTTATCAGGGGATTTCTGAGCGATCGATGTGTTGTGTCGATACGCTACACGGTGATGTTTTTATAAGGTACAGTGGTGTGGCATAATCATATTAGCGGAAGGTGTTGTTGTCTAGTTAGCTCTTATAATGTCTAGCCCCATGGCATATACAAATGTCCTCTATTGTAGTAGCATAGAAGAATATAGGGCTGTCATTGAATAGATGTGAATGACATGTATTTCTTCGACGTGCCACTTTGGATTATAAACAAAAGGTTTAATATTCACCAATTAGGAACCGGGCGTGACATATGAAAATGTGTCTCCAATACTCTCTAGTGGAGTGGTGGTGACTAGGGGTGTGTGGTCCCGGTCCTTGTGCATGATTGGTTCTTTGTGAAAACATTCGAAATTGCGAGCGTAATGATAGTTTTGCTGTATGGGATAATTATGTGTATGTTAGGTTGTGTTTCGATAAGGGGCTTGACAGACGGATGGATTAGTTTGAGCAGGTACGGCCGTGATTGGTATTGATGCGGATCGATCGTGATATAAAAGTGTTGTTTTTTTCCCACGCTCTTGAGTCGGAGGGTGTTGATAAGCGTGACACTAACATCTGCAGCGCTTTCGCACTGAACATGGCTATAATATAGGGAGAGAGGTTTTTTTGTCAACAACTCTAACGTAACACGTTGTATAGTAAATAGCAGGCTCATGTCCACCAATGCGACACGATGGGTGTTACACTTTTTACTACTATTTTGGATACACTCCACATGATTGGATTATCAGGAGTGTGTGGTTGGTCCTGAACCTCAACCCGGGAAACCATGATCGTAGTAAATGTTCAAATGTTTTATTTGAGTTATTGAATTATGTTTCAGGAATACCAAATACCCTGCAGGCCTTGAGACAATTAATGCACACTTATACACTTGTTTATTTTCTGAGATGTACTCACTATTACATAGGATTGCACACTATGTCTAATACAATGTTAACCTATCAGAAGCTTTGTTTCTTCTGTCTTGACACGTAGACAGCCACGATTGGCTGAGATGAAGGGGAGGGTTTCACTTGCCTTTAAAAGTTTGCCATTTTGCACTGTTGTTTGTCAGAGGAAGGGACTGTTTTTGTGTCCCGAAACGTCACACTAATAAAGATTTGTTGTTTCACAGACGGCTGAAGACCAGCGAGTGCTTAATCCTTGAACTTATCTACAATTTTCACAGCACCCTGGTGGTTGTGGAACGACAGTGAGATGGCACACACATACATAAATATACACACACAGCTCAGTGTACAGCTACAAACAAATTTCATATACTCAATATAAAAGACAATTTTGTTTTATTTTCATATAAAAAAAAAAAAAAAAACTTTAAAAAGTTACTTTGCAAATATGTATCTACACATAATTGTTTCATAATGTCTCACATCTGATATATAGCAAATCTCTTAACGGTTTTCAATAGCGTGTTATAAATACCGCTACTAAATGTGAATATCAAACGGTGTCTAATTAATAATCCTCAATAGACATATGCAATAAAAACAATGCAAACACTTGTCTGGCCAGACTAATGTATACGTTAGACACCGTTTGGTAGCAGTATTTATAACACACCATTGGGCGTTTGCTGGTATTAGAGAGACAGAATGCAAACACTTGTCTGGCCAGACTAATGTATACGTTAGACAACCGTTTGGTAGCAGTATTTATAACACACCATTGGGCGTTTGCTGGTATTAGAGAGACAGAATGCAAACACTTGTCTGGCCAGACTAATGTATACGTTAGACACCGTTTGGTAGCAGTATTTATAACACACCATTGGGCGTTTGCCGGTATTAGAGAGACAGAATGCAAACACTTGTCTGGCCAGACTAATGTATACGTTAGACACACATTTGGTAGCAGTATTTATAACACACCATTGGGCGTTTGCTGGTATTAGAGAGACAGAATGCAAACACTTGTCTGGCCAGACTAATGTATACGTTAGACACACATTTGGTAGCAGTATTTATAACACACCATTGGGCGTTTGCTGGTATTAGAGAGACAGAATGCAAACACTTGTCTGGCCAGACTAATGTATACGTTAGACACCGTTTGGTAGCAGTATTTTATAACACACCATTGGGCGTTTGCTGGTATTAGAGAGACAGAATGCAAACACTTGTCTGGCCAGACTAATGTATACGTTAGACACACGATTTGGTAGCAGTATTTATAACACACCATTGGGCGTTTGCTGGTATTAGAGAGACAGAATGCAAACACTTGTCTGGCCAGACTAATGTATACGTTAGACACACATTTGGTAGCAGTATTTATAACACACCATTGGGCGTTTGCCGGTATTAGAGAGACAGAATGCAAACACTTGTCTGGCCAGACTAATGTATACGTTAGACACACATTTGGTAGCAGTATTTATAACACACCATTGGGCGTTTGCCGGTATTAGAGAGACAGAATGCAAACACTTGTCTGGCCAGACTAATGTATACGTTAGACACACATTTGGTAGCAGTATTTATAAACACACCATTGGGCGTTTGCTGGTATTAGAGAGACAGAATGCAAACACTTGTCTGGCCAGACTAATGTATACGTTAGACACACATTTGGTAGCAGTATTTATAACACACCATTGGGCGTTTGCCGGTATTAGAGAGACAGAATGCAAACACTTGTCTGGCCAGACTAATGTATACGTTAGACACCGTTTTGGTAGCAGTATTATAACACACCATTGGGCGTTTGCTGGTATTAGAGAGACAGAATGCAAACACTTGTCTGGCCAGACTAATGTATACGTTAGACACACATTTGGTAGCAGTATTTATAACACACCATTGGGCGTTTGCCTGGTATTAGAGAGACAGAATGCAAACACTTGTCTGGCCAGACTAATGTTACGTTAGACACCATTTGGTAGCAGTATTTATAACACACCATTGGGCGTTTGCCTGGTATTAGAGAGACAGAATGCAAACACTTGTCTGGCCAGACTAATGTATACGTTAGACACACTTTTGGTAGCAGTATTTATAACACACCATTGGGCGTTTGCTGGTATTAGAGAGACAGAATGCAAACACTTGTCTGGCCAGACTAATGTATACGTTAGACACACATTTGGTAGCAGTATTTATAACACACCATTGGGCGTTTGCCGGTATTAGAGAGACAGAATGCAAACACTTGTCTGGCCAGACTAATGTATACGTTAGACAACCGTTTGGTAGCAGTATTTATAACACACCATTGGGCGTTTGCTGGTATTAGAGAGACAGAATGCAAACACTTGTCTGGCCAGACTAATGTATACGTTAGACACACGTTTTGTAGCAGTATTTATAACACACCATTGGGCGTTTGCTGGTATTAGAGAGACAGAATGCAAACACTTGTCTGGCCAGACTAATGTATACGTTAAGACACCGTTTGGTAGCAGTATTTATAACACACCATTGGGCGTTTGCCGGTATTAGAGAGACAGAATGCAAAACACTTGTCTGGCCAGACTAATGTATACGTTAGACCACCGTTTGGTAGCAGTATTTATAACACACCATTGGGCGTTTGCTGGTATTAGAGAGACAGAATGCAAACACTTGTCTGGCCAGACTAATGTATACGTTAGACACCGTTTGGTAGCAGTATTTATAACACACCATTGGGCGTTTGCTGGTATTAGAGAGACAGAATGCAAACACTTGTCTGGCCAGACTAATGTATACGTTAGACACCGTTTGGTAGCAGTATTTATAACACACCATTGGGCGTTTGCTGGTATTAGAGAGACAGAATGCAAACACTTGTCTGGCCAGACTAATGTATACGTTAGACACCGTTTGGTAGCAGTATTTATAACACACCATTGGGCGTTTGCTGGTATTAGAGAGACAGAATGCAAACACTTGTCTGGCCAGACTAATGTATACGTTAGACACCGTTTGGTAGCAGTATTTATAACACACCATTGGGCGTTTGCTGGTATTAGAGAGACAGAATGCAAACACTTGTCTGGCCAGACTAATGTATACGTTAGACACACATTTGGTAGCAGTATTTATAACACACCATTGGGCGTTTGCTGGTATTAGAGAGACAGAATGCAAACACTTGTCTGGCCAGACTAATGTATACGTTAGACACCTTTTGGTAGCAGTATTTATAAAACACCATTGGCGTTTGCTGGTATTAGAGAGACAGAATGCAAACACTTGTCTGGCCAGACTATTGTATACGTTAGACACACGATTTGGTAGCAGTATTTATAACACACCATTGGGCGTTTGCTGGTATTAGAGAGACAGAATGCAAACACTTGTCTGGCCAGACTAATTGTATACGTTAGACACATTTGGTAGCAGTATTTATAAACACACCATTGGGCGTTTGCTGTATTAGAGAGACAGAATGCAAACACTTGTCTGGCCAGACTAATGTAATACGTTAGACACCGTTTGGTAGCAGTATTTATAACACACCATTGGGCGTTTGCTGGTATTAGAGAGACAGAATGCAAACACTTGTCTGGCCAGACTAATGGTATACGTTAGACACCGATTTGGTAGCAGTATTTATAACACACCATTGGGCGTTTGCCTGGTATTAGAGAGACAGAATGCAAACACTTGTCTGGCCAGGACTAATGTATACGTTAGACACACGATTTGGTAGCAGTATTTATAACACACCATTGGGCGTTTGCCTGGTATTAGAGAGACAGAAAGCAAACACTTGTCTGGCCAGACTAATGTATACGTTAGACACCTTTGGTAGCAGTATTTATAACACACCATTGGGCGTTTGCTGGTATTAGAGAGACAGAATGCAAACACTTGTCTGGCCAGACTAATGTATACGTTAGACACCGTTTGGTAGCAGTATTTATAACACACCATTGGGCGTTTGCTGGTATTAGAGAGACAGAATGCAAACACTTGTCTGGCCAGACTAATGTATACGTTAGACACCGTTTGGTAGCAGTATTTATAACACACCATTGGGCGTTTGCTGGTATTAGAGAGACAGAATGCAAACACTTGTCTGGCCAGACTAATGTATACGTTAGACACCGTTTGGTAGCAGTATTTATAACACACCATTGGGCGTTTGCCGGTATTAGAGAGACAGAATGCAAACACTTGTCTGGCCAGACTAATGTATACGTTAGACACACATTTGGTAGCAGTATTTATAACACACCATTGGGCGTTTGCCGGTATTAGAGAGACAGAATGCAAACACTTGTCTGGCCAGACTAATGTATACGTTAGACACCGTTTGGTAGCAGTATTTATAACACACCATTGGGCGTTTGCCGGTATTAGAGAGACAGAATGCAAACACTTGTCTGGCCAGACTAATGTATACGTTAGACACCGTTTGGTAGCAGTATTTATAACACACCATTGGGCGTTTGCCGGTATTAGAGAGACAGAATGCAAACACTTGTCTGGCCAGACTAATGTATACGTTAGACACCGTTTGGTAGCAGTATTTATAACACACCATTGGGCGTTTGCCGGTATTAGAGAGACAGAATGCAAACACTTGTCTGGCCAGACTAATGTATACGTTAGACACACATTTGGTAGCAGTATTTATAACACACCATTGGGCGTTTGCTGGTATTAGAGAGACAGAATGCAAACACTTGTCTGGCCAGACTAATGTATACGTTATAAATACTGCTACCAAACGGTGTCTAACGTATACATTAGTCTGGCCAGACAAGTGTTTGCATTCTGTCTCTCTAATACCAGCAAACGCCCAATGGTGTGTTATAAATACTGCTACCAAACGGTGTCTAACGTATACATTAGTCTGGCCAGACAAGTGTTTGCATTCTGTCTCTCTAATACCGGCAAACGCCCAATGGTGTGTTATAAATACTGCTACCAAACGGTGTCTAACGTATACATTAGTCTGGCCAGACAAGTGTTTGCATTCTGTCTCTCTAATACCAGCAAACGCCCAATGGTGTGTTATAAATACTGCTACCAAATGTGTGTCTAACACACCATTGGGCGTTTGCTGGTATTAGAGAGACAGAATGCAAACACTTGTCTGGCCAGACTAATGTATACGTTAGACACCGTTTGGTAGCAGTATTTATAACACACCATTGGGCGTTTGCCGGTATTAGAGAGACAGAATGCAAACACTTGTCTGGCCAGACTAATGTATACGTTAGACACCGTTTGGTAGCAGTATTTATAACACACCATTGGGCGTTTGCTGGTATTAGAGAGACAGAATGCAAACACTTGTCTGGCCAGACTAATGTATACGTTAGACACCGTTTGGTAGCAGTATTTATAACACACCATTGGGCGTTTGCTGGTATTAGAGAGACAGAATGCAAACACTTGTCTGGCCAGACTAATGTATACGTTATAAATACTGCTACCAAACGGTGTCTAACGTATACATTAGTCTGGCCAGACAAGTGTTTGCATTCTGTCTCTCTAATACCAGCAAACGCCCAATGGTGTGTTATAAATACTGCTACCAAACGGTGTCTAACGTATACATTAGTCTGGCCAGACAAGTGTTTGCATTCTGTCTCTCTAATACCGGCAAACGCCCAATGGTGTGTTATAAATACTGCTACCAAACGGTGTCTAACGTATACATTAGTCTGGCCAGACAAGTGTTTGCATTCTGTCTCTCTAATACCAGCAAACGCCCAATGGTGTGTTATAAATACTGCTACCAAATGTGTGTCTAACACACCATTGGGCGTTTGCTGGTATTAGAGAGACAGAATGCAAACACTTGTCTGGCCAGACTAATGTATACGTTAGACACCGTTTGGTAGCAGTATTTATAACACACCATTGGGCGTTTGCCGGTATTAGAGAGACAGAATGCAAACACTTGTCTGGCCAGACTAATGTATACGTTAGACACCGTTTGGTAGCAGTATTTATAACACACCATTGGGCGTTTGCTGGTATTAGAGAGACAGAATGCAAACACTTGTCTGGCCAGACTAATGTATACGTTAGACACCGTTTGGTAGCAGTATTTATAACACACCATTGGGCGTTTGCTGGTATTAGAGAGACAGAATGCAAACACTTGTCTGGCCAGACTAATGTATACGTTAGACACGGTTTGGTAGCAGTATTTATAACACACCATTGGGCGTTTGCTGGTATTAGAGAGACAGAATGCAAACACTTGTCTGGCCAGACTAATGTATACGTTAGACACCGTTTGGTAGCAGTATTTATAACACACCATTGGGCGTTTGCCGGTATTAGAGAGACAGAATGCAAACACTTGTCTGGCCAGACTAATGTATACGTTATAAATACTGCTACCAAACGGTGTCTAACGTATACATTAGTCTGGCCAGACAAGTGTTTGCATTCTGTCTCTCTAATACCAGCAAACGCCCAATGGTGTGTTATAAATACTGCTACCAAACGGTGTCTAACGTATACATTAGTCTGGCCAGACAAGTGTTTGCATTCTGTCTCTCTAATACCGGCAAACGCCCAATGGTGTGTTATAAATACTGCTACCAAATGTGTGTCTAACGTATACATTAGTCTGGCCAGACAAGTGTTTGCATTCTGTCTCTCTAATACCGGCAAACGCCCAATGGTGTGTTATAAATACTGCTACCAAACGGTGTCTAACGTATACATTAGTCTGGCCAGACAAGTGTTTGCATTCTGTCTCTCTAATACCGGCAAACGCCCAATGGTGTGTTATAAATACTGCTACCAAACGGTGTCTAACACACCATTGGGCGTTTGCCGGTATTAGAGAGACAGAATGCAAACACTTGTCTGGCCAGACTAATGTATACGTTAGACACACATTTGGTAGCAGTATTTATAACACACCATTGGGTGTTTGCCGGTATTAGAGAGACAGAATGCAAACACTTGTCTGGCCAGACTAATGTATACGTTAGACACCGTTTGGTAGCAGTATTTATAACACACCATTGGGCGTTTGCTGAAAACCGTTAAGAGATTTGCTACATATCAGATGTAAGGTATTGTGATGCAACTTTTTTTTAAATCTTTTTTTATATGAAAATAAAACAAAATTGTCTTTTATACTGAGTGTTTGAAATTTGTTTGTAGCTGTATACAACACTGTTAACTCATTTCTTTAAAAACAACTGCAGTTCAGCTTGTAAAAGTAAGATCTTGAAGATATATAGATGCATTTTTAACTATATTTTAAAGTAAATCATTTAGTTTGTAGCGCTCTCTCCTTTTTATTTAAATATATATATATGTTTGTGTTTTCACTATAAGTTGATTTCTTTATTATTTGTTGCTCTAATGATTTGCTGCATTTGTATTTCTGATACCAATTTTTCACATTCTGGGATATTCACAACTGCCTCATTGCTTTATAATGAAAAATATGATGTGTTGCAGCTAAGGGCAAAAAGTTATGCCTGTAGGGTACTTGCTACCACAGACAGGGCACAGTAAGATTTGCCATGAAGCCACCAATCACATTAGTAAAGGCCAGGAGATTAGATACACTCCACATAAAACAAACCTGTAAAACCTCAAGAAACAGCTATATTTTATCTGAGAAACGCATTGCTGTTTTTATATTATTAAAGTTTTGATCTTACCACTTGCTGCCAAACAATTATTTGCCTACTCTCCACCATCCTGAATGGTATAACAGATGTTTGGGAAACGTTTATTTGGATCTACCCCACTGCTGTTGGTGATTTGCGATATTTGCACCAAGAGGGGTGCTTTCTCACATGTGAGCGATTTTCCTAATTACCTTTGCACTTTACCACAAGAGTACATGCAATACTAGGCCATGTGGCGCTTCTGTTTTTCTTCATCCTCCACAGATCACCGATTTTGGAATTCTGACCTACGACCCCATCCCCCACAGATAGCAGCCTGGACTTGGACTGTTTCAATTTGATTTTACTGGTTTGGATTCTACCCTATATTGATATATGGACTTTTTTGCCATTACAATTGTCACTTTTTATATTATATTTGTCTTGTTTTAATCGGTATAGAGATACACGACTCAACTGTTCAGTTATATATTAACTGTTTAAAGACATTTACAGTTGTCATATTTACACTTCTAGATTCATCCTATCTAACCTAGGGCGCCGCCTATTTTTCTTGTGTATGATCCCATGACGTAACACTGAGGTACTAGAGAAGAGCTGGTTTCTGAGCAGGATCCCATGACGTAACACTGAGGTACTAGAGAAGAGCTGGTTTCTGAGCAGGATCCCATGACGTAGCACTGAGATACTAGAGAAGAGATGGTTTCTGAGCAGGATCCCATGACGTAGCACTGAGGTACTAGAGAAGAGATAGTGCTACGTCATGGGATCCTGCTCAGAAACCATCTCTTCTCTAGTACCTCAGTGCTACGTCATGGGATCCTGCTCAGAAACCATCTCTTCTCTAGTACCTCAGTGCTACGTCATGGGATCCTGCTCAGAAACCATCTCTTCTCTAGTACCTCAGTGCTACGTCATGGGATCCTGCTCAGAAAGCAGCTCTTCTCTAGTACCTCAGTGCTACGTCATGGGATCCTGCTCAGAAACCATCTCTTCTCTAGTACCTCAGTGCTACGTCATGGGATCCTGCTCAGAAACCATCTCTTCTCTAGTACCTCAGTGCTACGTCATGGGATCCTGCTCAGAAACCAGCTCTTCTCTAGTACCTCAGTGCTACGTCATGGGATCCTGCTCAGAAAGCAGCTCTTCTCTAGTACCTCAGTGCTACGTCATGGGATCCTGCTCAGAAACCATCTCTTCTCTAGTACCTCAGTGCTACGTCATGGGATCCTGCTCAGAAACCATCTCTTCTCTAGTACCTCAGTGCTACGTCATGGGATCCTGCTCAGAAACCATCTCTTCTCTAGTACCTCAGTGCTACGTCATGGGATCCTGCTCAGAAAGCAGCTCTTCTCTAGTACCTCAGTGCTACGTCATGGGATCCTGCTCAGAAACCAGCTCTTCTCTAGTACCTCAGTGCTACGTCATGGGATCCTGCTCAGAAACCAGCTCTTCTCTAGTACCTCAGTGCTACGTCATGGGAAGAGCTGGTTTCCGAGCAGGATCCCATAACGTAGCACTGAGGTACTGGTGCCAGTGTATGATCCAGTAAATATTACAGATAAATAGAATGCATGGAATATCTGTTTTTATTAATTTAATTTTACAATATTTGAACATTGAAGAAGAAAAAAAAAAAAAAAGTTATACTACAGTGACACAAGCTCGGCCTGTTGTATGTGGCTCTGTCTTTACACTACAGTTCATCACTATTACGGAGCGCACCCCATCGTTCATCACTCCATCCTCCCACAGAGTTCTCTGTCCCTCCTTTTGTCCTGCGGAGCATCCAGCTGCTGGAGGTATTGCCACTGTTCCCTCTGGCAAAATCCCACTTGGCCCTGTTTATTTCTAATATAACCACCCACTGACCCAAAAAATTATTTACTCTACCAATCCACCCCCTACAATGTTCCAAAACAGCAACATATCTCCTTTTCAATAGTTTATGGTTAATAAAATTATAATAAAAGAAACAAGAGATTTATAGGAAGTTGGATTCGGGGACACAGAAGCAAAAAGGACAAAAGGGAGATGTAAGGTACCAGGAAAATAAAGGGAATATTGAGCAGGCTGTTGGGGAGTGGTCCCTTTGGGAATATTCAGAAAATTCTGTTTCCATATTCCTTCATTCAAGTTCATTTGCGGATATACGGACTGCGGATAAAAAGAAAAAAAAAGAAATAAGAGATTGCAGAGAGAAAGCAGTATGCACGTGAGCAGCAATTCCACATGGTATATTACACACCGGATCACCAGTCATAACGGCGAGACGGTCTGGAAGAGCTATCCTCCGGCCCCTGAATAGCCAGTTGCTCCTCTGCACCACGTCGTCTATACGAGACACCCCTCTGCCCTCTGTATCGTGAGGTCTCCCTATGCCACTCCTCATCAAAGCGTGCAGCGTCATCTGGAGAAAGATCATGTGATCATTTAATAAAAAATATCGCATTTTTATGAAAAAACAAAAATAGGTACATTTTTCTGTCTTGTGCAAAATAAAATAATAAAAAAGCAGCCATGAGATTCCTGTACATCACTAACACCACCATAGGAACCTGATCGCGGTGTCACGTAGTACAACTAGCAATACTGGCTAATGCCAAACACTAAACAGATGGCTACAATATTAGCTGCTTAAAACTAGACAATTATTTCTTCAATATCAAGTAACCGACTTAATCAGGTGCTTTACAAATAAATGATACTTTATACAAAGCCTTTTCATACTAAGACCTGTTACAAATTACAGTTAGCAAATACAATTACATTTAAATTCCCAGTGATAACTAAATCTTGGTACACAGACACTAGCTGACCGAGCAGAGGTGACACACAGCGTCACACATTACTAAACACTAGCTGACCGAGCAGAAGTGACACACAGCGTCACACATTACTAAACACTAGCTGACCGAGCAGAAGTGACACACAGCGTCACACATTACTAAACACTAGCTGACCGAGCAGAAGTGACACACATTACTATACTAAACACTAGCTGACCGAGCAGAAGTGACACACATTACTATACTAAACACTAGCTGACCGAGCAGAAGTGACACACATTACTATACTAAACACTAGCTGACCGAGCAGAAGTGACACACAGTACTATACTAAACACTAGCTGACCGAGCAGAAGTGACACACATTACTATACTAAACACTAGCTGACCGAGCAGAAGGGACACACATTACTATACTAAACACTAGCTGACCGAGCAGAAGTGACACACATTACTATACTAAACACTAGCTGACCGAGCAGAAGTGACACACATTACTATACTAAACACTAGCTGACCGAGCAGAAGTGACACACATTACTATAGTAAACACTAGCTGACCGAGCAGAAGTGACACACATTACTATACTAAACACTAGCTGACCGAGCAGAAGTGACACACATTACTATAGTAAACACTAGCTGACCGAGCAGAAGGGACACACATTACTATACTAAACACTAGCTGACCGAGCAGAAGTGACACACATTACTATACTAAACACTAGCTGACCGAGCAGAAGTGACACACATTACTATACTAAACACTAGCTGACCGAGCAGAAGGTACACACATTACTATACTAAACACTAGCTGACCGAGCAGAAGTGACACACATTACTATAGTAAACACTAGCTGACCGAGCAGAAGTGACACACATTACTATAGTAAACACTAGCTGACCGAGCAGAAGTGACACACAGTACTATACTAAACACTAGCTGACCGAGCAGAAGTGACACACATTACTATACTAAACACTAGCTGACCGAGCAGAAGTGACACACATTACTATACTAAACACTAGCTGACCGAGCAGAAGTGACACACATTACTATACTAAACACTAGCTGACCGAGCAGAAGTGACACACATTACTATACTAAACACTAGCTGACCGAGCAGAAGTGACACACATTACTATACTAAACACTAGCTGACCGAGCAGAAGTGACACACAGTACTATACTAAACACTAGCTGACCGAGCAGAAGTGACACACATTACTATACTAAACACTAGCTGACCGAGCAGAAGTGACACACAGTACTATACTAAACACTAGCTGACCGAGCAGAGGTGACACACATTACTATACTAAACACTAGCTGACCGAGCAGAAGTGACACACATTACTATAGTAAACACTAGCTGACCGAGCAGAGGTGACACACAGTACTATACTAAACACTAGCTGACCGAGCAGAAGGGACACACATTACTATACTAAACACTAGCTGACCGAGCAGAAGTGACACACATTACTATACTAAACACTAGCTGACCGAGCAGAAGTGACACACATTACTATACTAAACACTAGCTGACCGAGCAGAAGGGACACACATTACTATACTAAACACTAGCTGACCGAGCAGAAGGTACACACATTACTATACTAAACACTAGCTGACCGAGCAGAAGGTACACACATTACTATACTAAACACTAGCTGACCGAGCAGAAGGGACACACATTACTATACTAAACACTAGCTGACCGAGCAGAGGTGACACACAGCGTCACACATTACTATACTAAACACTAGCTGACCGAGAAGAGGTGACACACAGCGTCACACATTACTATACTAAAAACTAGCTGACCGAGCAGAAGTGACACACATTACTATAGTAAACACTAGCTGACCGAGCAGAAGTGACACACATTACTATACTAAACACTAGCTGACCGAGCAGAAGTGACACACATTACTATACTAAACACTAGCTGACCGAGCAGAAGTGACACACATTACTATAGTAAACACTAGCTGACCGAGCAGAAGTGACACACATTACTATACTAAACACTAGCTGACCGAGCAGAGGTGACACACATTACTATACTAAACACTAGCTGACCGAGCAGAAGTGACACACATTACTATACTAAACACTAGCTGACCGAGCAGAAGTGACACACATTACTATACTAAACACTAGCTGACCGAGCAGAAGTGACACACATTACTATACTAAACACTAGCTGACCGAGCAGAAGGGACACACATTACTATACTAAACACTAGCTGACCGAGCAGAAGGTACACACATTACTATACTAAACACTAGCTGACCGAGCAGAAGTGACACACATTACTATACTAAACACTAGCTGACCGAGCAGAAGTGACACACAGCGTCACACATTACTATACTAAACACTAGCTGACCGAGCAGAAGTGACACACATTACTATACTAAACACTAGCTGACCGAGCAGAAGTGACACACATTACTATACTAAACACTAGCTGACCGAGCAGAAGTTACACACAGTACTATACTAAACACTAGCTGACCGAGCAGAAGGTACACACATTACTATACTAAACACTAGCTGACCGAGCAGAAGTGACACACATTACTATACTAAACACTAGCTGACCGAGCAGAAGTGACACACATTACTATAGTAAACACTAGCTGACCGAGCAGAAGTGACACACAGTACTATACTAAACACTAGCTGACCGAGCAGAAGTGACACACATTACTATAGTAAACACTAGCTGACCGAGCAGAAGTGACACACATTACTATACTAAACACTAGCTGACCGAGCAGAAGTGACACACATTACTATAGTAAACACTAGCTGACCGAGCAGAAGTGACACACATTACTATAGTAAACACTAGCTGACCGAGCAGAAGTGACACACATTACTATAGTAAACACTAGCTGACCGAGCAGAAGTGACACACATTACTATAGTAAACACTAGCTGACCGAGCAGAAGTGACACACATTACTATACTAAACACTAGCTGACCGAGCAGAAGTGACACACATTACTATAGTAAACACTAGCTGACCGAGCAGAAGTGACACACATTACTATAGTAAACACTAGCTGACCGAGCAGAAGTGACACACATTACTATAGTAAACACTAGCTGACCGAGCAGAAGTGACACACATTACTATACTAAACACTAGCTGACCGAGCAGAAGTGACACACATTACTATACTAAACACTAGCTGACCGAGCAGAAGTGACACACATTACTATACTAAACACTAGCTGACCGAGCAGAAGTGAGACACAGTACCACACATTACTAAACACTAGCTGACCGAGCAGAAGTGACACACATTACTATAGTAAACACTAGCTGACCGAACAGAAGTGACACATTACTATAGTAAACACTAGCTGACCGAGCAGAAGTGAAACACAGAACCGCACATTACTAAATATACTTATTTGAAGCAACCCGAGGATGAAAACCACGTTCCGTTCGTAACACCACCTTATCCGAATGGAAACCAAGATAAGGAGAATCACATTGCAATGCCGAAAGCTCAGATACTCTGCAAGCAGAAGAAAAGCAACCAAAAACAAAAAACATTCCAAGATAACTCAATATCAATGGAAGGCATAGGTTTAAACGGAACTCCTTGAAAAACTCTAAGAACCAAAGACAACTCCAAGGAGGAGTAAGAGGTCTAAATACAGACCCTATACTAGTCAGAGCCTGACAAAAGGATTGTACAGCTGGAACCGCTGCCAGACGTTTGTGTAACAAAAAAGACAAAGCAGAAAAACTGTCCCTGTAGGGAACTAGCGGAAAACCCCTTCTCCAATTCTTCGTGGAGAAAGGACAAATTCTGGGAATCTTTACCCTACTTCATGAGTAACCCTTGGATTCACACCAAGAAAGAAATCGCACCATATCTTATGGGAAATCTTCCAAGTAACAGGCTAACATGCCTGAATTAAGGCATCTATGACCGAATCAAAGAAAACTTGCTGGCATAGATCAAACGTCCAACCCCCAAGCAATCAGCTTCAAAGAAACTAAAGGGTGAAGAAGAAATCCCAACTCAACGGATGAGTTCAAGGCTACAGAGATGACGCGATCAGCAGATTAGCATGTCAAAGCCTGCGAGACCACACAGAAGCGGGGAGAAACACCAATGTCTTTTCCTATATGATGAAACCAAACCCGACGCAACGGAGAAAAAATAGATCCTAGTCCAAAGAACTGCCAAGGCAGTTACCAGCTCGGACTGGGGCCCCCAAACCTGGACCCGTATCCCGAAAACTAGGCACACAGACAAGATGCCATGATATCCAACTCTTGCTGACCCCATTGGAAAGTCAGGTAGGAGATACTCCCAGATGGAGATCCCACTCTCCTGGAAGAAAAAGACTGACTGCCCAGAAAATTCGCTTCCCAAGTGTCCACCCCTGGGATATGGATCACTGACAGATAGCAAGAATAAAACTGGGCCGAATCCAACTGAGGCTAGAACAGAAAAGACTTGAAGCTAGCTCTCAGTTGTAGGAAATCGAAGAACAGACTCCGCTAGTGTCCACACTCTGCTAATCATGTACCCTGGGACATGTGATCCAGAGACAACCACCATAAAAAAAAAAAATCCCTTGTCTCCTGCTTCAAAGTTAATTGAGGAGATAAGCTTGCATAGACTCCGTTCCATTGTCAGAGTATGCTCAACCGCACAGGACTGAAATGGAATGAACAAACAGAAATATAAGAGTCGCAAGGCGCTGCTCATGGTATCAACCTCTGAAGGATGAAAGGTGGAGTGGACCTCACCGGGGATTGAACCTGCAACCCTCGGGTCTTCACAGAGCTCAGCCACAGTGCCATAGCATGCTGAGCTATCCGTCCAGCCAACGTCCAGTCTATCACCATTAGCCCGAATACTCCTATGTACTGAGCCACTGAGGGCTGAGAAGAGGGCTGAAGGTCCAAACCATTAATGATAGACCGTTAGTTCCTGACCTCAGTCAGAAAAATCCTAATGGATGTGGAATCTGCCATGATTCCCAAAAAGCTACCCTTGTACCTTTCCAAAGTCATTCTCCACCCGTGAGCTCACGGGAATAATACCAAATCCATGGAAATCCTGCTTGCTGAAAGAATGACACCTGGACTAGGATATTAGCCAGAGAGGGCATCATTGCAATGCCCCATAAGAGCTCGGAACTGAAAGGAAGACCACAAACGGGAAGTGTTTGACCATAAAAGCAAACCCAAGAACCTGAGACAACTCTTGTGAACGGCATAGGAAGAAACTTGACCCTGAATTTACCGTTGACATAAATTGACCCTCTAGAATCAAGGGAAAAATTTACCAGATCCTGTATCCAAGTACTAATCAGGCCCGACCCTACTTAGCTTCCGAGATCAGACTAGATCGGGCGCATTCAGGGTGGTGAGACCAAAGGCTCCATATTAGAACCGGACCAACCACCTCAGGTCTGAGATGTCTCTAAGGCAGCGTAAGGACGTCTCTCCTTTTGTCTGATCCTTAGACAACCTAGAAAGCAGAAAACATTTGAGCTTGAAAACAAACCAGAGCGAAACAGAAGGCAGTTAAAGCTCAGATCTTATTCTCAGGAGTCCTGCTGTGTGGCTGGTGCCCCTGGCAGCTGCCTGGTTGCTCCTAAACAAGGCCCTGGGGGGGAGTCAAAGTGTAATGATCATAAAAATAAATATTTAAATTTGTAAGATCAGATCGATATTAACCACCCTGCCACTATGAACGTTTTTAGTTGGAAGTGAAGCAGTCTGAATCAAGCAAGCACTAGCAGCAGTACTTTACTTACCGGCACTGACTTAGACCTGCCTCGCCTGTGTGACTCGCAATCTCAACGGCTCTATCACACGTGTCCATGTAGCTATGCTGCTGCAGTGCCGCTTCTATTTGAGCACTTGCAGTCAAAATTGTGTGCATGGGACAGAGGTGGGTGGAGCAGGAGGCTAAGCTGTCTGGTGACAAAGGGTGATCATTAATATGTGAACCGGAGTCATCCACACCCGGTCCACATATTTCAGGTGCAGGGGCTCCCATCTGCCTATATGCCAGGCCAGGACTTCATTTGTCACTTTCCGGCTAAATGATCCTTCCTTCCACAGTTCCACGATGCTTATTAGTTGATGACCCATTGAGAGTGCCCCCCCCGACCCTCCCCCCGCATCTTCCGCCATTACCAACAATATTTTTGTGTACCCCCAACCGGCCTGCCAAGTACCCCCAGGGGTACACGTACGCCAGGTTGGGAACCGCTGCTCTAAGGGTATAGAAGTTCACGTAGTGATGGAAACTACTCCTTCCCCCCAAAGGAATATCGTCCAGCCTTTTAGCTGACACGACCATGGGAAACAGTCTGGTAAATATAATGCCTAAGGCACCCATTCCATCTGAAATTCTCAGTAACATGGAGAAAACGTTATACTGGCAATTCCTCCAGCGATGCTTTAAAGCTACGGAAAAAGCATCATAACCCCGAGGGGAGTGTGAAGGACACGCAGGGCACTGCATGAGGGCCATAAAATTTTGATTGAATAAATCGTAATCAAATCTGAACATAGGACACAATACTGTTTAAATATGAAAAATAACTATTCTTGAGTGCGTCTGTGTCATCCTTAGTCATAAAGGAGGAACTAACAAAGAAACAGTTGAAATTCATTTAATACAATACACACAGAATAAGACGCTACTGTCTCTTTAATTCTGAAAGTAATATGAGATTTTGTACCATCCTACGTCACCAGGATGAGTTAAACAAAACAGCCGAAATTCTTTTAATAAAATGGACACAGAAAAAAAATCTTACTGTCTCTTTAAATTTTAAAAGAACGTTTTATTTCTGTTGTGCAGAAATAAACCAATAACAATATAAATACTGCTGTAACTAGACATTTCTATGTACATCAAAAGCAAAGTCTCTACAAAGAACCGCAGAGCACTGCCTGTCGGTCACAAAATATTTTGGACACTAAGTAGAAAGTCGTGGCAGGGATTGACCGGTGTCACCAGACTCCTAACAGCCACCGCTGTAGAAGGATTATATACAATAAAATTTGACACAGGAAATGTCTCTTTAAATTGTTTTTTTATTTTTTTAAAAGAATAACATTATTCCCTTATATCAACTGTAGAAATGGTAAAAAAATAGCAGCAGTAGCCCGGTTCAAACTCACAACCTTTGGGATGGGAGGCAGAGTACCTGACCACTGGGCCACAGGAACCCCTTACTTTTGGTAAAGAAACTTGCAAGGTATCAATACCCCTCAGTAGGAAAAACTGCTAATGTACTTTCTGAGCAGTATGGTCCCTAAACACGAAAAACATAGGCTACAGTTCAAAAAGTCAGCGTCCCACTGCCCAGGCTGTCTTAAGTATGCCTATAACATGGGAAACCCCACATAAACTGATCCACATATGAAAAGTGCAACAGGGCGCGATACACTCCCAACCCCACGTGTGCATGGACTTAACAAATCTTCCGTTCAGCATATAGTACTATTGAACCGCCGGGAGATGTAACAAGTGCGCCATGTAAATGGCGTCCCCAAGGACCGCCCATCGTGGACATTGCCAAACGGAACTCCTTGCATAACAGTTATCTCCCGGGTGGTATCTTAGATTAAAGAAACCGCCGGGAGATAAAAAAAAAAGGCGCACAACAAAAATGGAGGCTCTCAAGGACCGCCCTTTGTGGGCGTACACAGACGTAACTCAGCTCCCGGGCGGCATGTCTGTCAGTAACCGCCAGGAGATGAGAGTGACACAAAAACGCTCAATTACCCCTGCAGAGGGAAACAGCCGTACAGACATCTCCCGGTCGGCATGTTTTCTTATGAAACCGCCGGGAGATGCGATAGATGATAGAGCCTCTTCTATAACGTCAGGACTTGCACCTAAAAAGCAATTTATTCAATGCTTGCAAGTTAGTGGCTACAGTACCCCTGACACCATCCACATAATGTCCAGATAAAGACAGTCCACAACGTGTGAAAACATACCCTCTTAGGGAAATACCATCACAGTCATCTCCCTGACGGCATGGTGCTTAAAGTAACCGCCGGGAGAACGTTACTGTCTCATATGAGGCCTCTCTAAAGAGCCTAAGCTCAAATGTGGCCATGTTAAACGCTACCGTCTCTGTTACGGTCTCCTGGTACTATATAAATGTAAAGTACACACATGGGACATGTGCTGTCTCACAAACCTGAAGGAAGAGCCCATGAGTTTCTAAGGGCTTCCCATTTACCAAGTGAGTGGCCGACTGCTTCTGAGCTTTCTGTCCAGGCCCAGAAATAAAAAATGGCACTTACCTCCCATCTGCCGACAGCAAAGGCAGCTCCCAGGCATGTGAAGTCCAACTGCTCACATGGACCTGATGATGAGGAAAATACCGAGTAATATCCCTCAGATAGGGCAGCAACAGTAGATGGGAGGCGCAGTGAGAATGATGTCCCATTGCTTTAAAGCCACCAAAAGCTTCTCTTTCTTACTGAAGAGACTGATCAGGTCTAGGCTACACCCAGCACTATCAGCACAATAATAAACTCTCGATTGAAGAATCTAAACTAACGCATTGCATTGTATTTCACCTTAGTTCACAGCTTCTAGGCAGCTCCAGCAGATAATCCCTATGCACTTTTGCATTCTACTAAAACAGCAATAGATATAGATACAGCCATAGAAGGAAATGTATGGGGGGAGTTCGAGCTGTACAATTCAGAAACTAAAAAGAAAGGGTTAATGGCGCTGCAGTATGCATTTGCAGCTAAAGTCATTCAAGTACATTTTATATTTTGTCTCTATCCCAAGTCGTTTTATGTCCCTTAACCCAAATGTTTTCTTTAATGATTCAGATAGAGCAGACATTTTAAGCAACTTTCTAATTTACTCCGATTATCAATTTTATTTAAAAAGCAGGAATCAGCCCATTTTAGGTTCAGCACCCTGGATAGCGCTTGCTTATTGGTGGCTACATTTAGCAAACCAATAACAAAGCATAACCAAAAATAGGCTGGCTCTTAAAGGGACAGTCTACTCCAGAAATGTTATTGTTTAAAAAGATAAATAATCATTTTATTACCCATTCCCCAGTTTTGCATAACAAACAGTTATATTAATATACATTTTACCTCTGTGATTACCCTGTATCTAAGTCTCTGCAGACTGCTCCTTATCTCAGTTATATTAATATACTTTTTACCTCTGTGATTACCTTGTATCTAAGTCTCTGCAGACTGCTCCTTATCTCAGTTATATTAATATACTTTTTACCTCTGTGATTACCCTGTATCTAAGCCTCTGCAGACTGCTCCTTATCTCAGTTATATTAATACACATTTTACCTCTGTGATTACCCTGTATCTAAGTCTCTGCAGACTGCTCCTTATCTCAGTTATATTAATATACTTTTTACCTCTGTGATTACCCTGTATCTAAGTCTCTGCTGACTGCCCCTTATCTCAGTTATATTAATATACATTTTACCTCTGTGATTACCCTGTATCTAAGCCTCTGCAGCCTGCCCCTTATCTCAGTTATATTAATATACATTTTACCTCTGTAATTACCCTGTATCTAAGCCTCTGCAGACTGCTCCTTATCTCAGTTATATTAATATACTTTTTACCTCTGTAATTACTTTGTATCTAAGCCTCTGCACACTGCTCCTTATCTCAGTTATATTAATATACTTTTTACCTCTGTAATTACCTTGTATCTAAGCCTCTGCACACTGCTCCTTATCTCAGTTATATTAATATACTTTTTACCTCTGTGATTACCTTGTATCTAAGCCTCTGCAGACTGCTCATTATCTCAGTTATATTAATATACTTATTACATCTGTGATTACCTTGTATCTAAGCCTCTGCAGACTGCCCCTTATCTCAGTTATATTAATATACATTTTACCTCTGTGATTACCCTGTATCTAACCCTCTGCAGACTGCCCCTTATCTCAGTTATATTAATACACTTTTTACCTCTGTGATTACCCTGTATCTAACCCTCTGCAGCCTGCCCCTTATCTCAGTTATATTAATACACATTTTACCTCTGTGATTACCTTGTATCTAAGCCTCTGCAGACTGTCCCTTATCTCAGTTATATTAATATACTTTTTACCTCTGTGATTACCTTGTATCTAAGCCTCTGCAGACTGCTCCTTATCTCAGTTATATTAATATACTTTTTACCTCTGTGATTACCTTGTATCTAAGCCTCTGCAGACTGCCCCTTATCTCAGTTATATTAATATACTTTTAACCTCTGTGATTACCTTGTATCTAAGCCTCTGCAGACTGCTCCTTATCTCAGATATATTAATATACTTTTTACCTCTGTGATTACCCTGTATCTAACCCTCTGCAGACTGCCCCTTATCTCAGTTATATTAATACACATTTTACCTCTGTGATTACCCTGTATCTAAGCCTCTGCAGACTGCTCCTTATCTCAGTTATATTAATACACTTTTTACCTCTGTGATTACCCTGTATCTAAGCCTCTGCAGACTGCTCCTTATCTCAGTTATATTAATATACTTTTTACTTCTGTGATTACATTGTATCTAAGCCTCTGCAGACTGCTCCTTATCTCAGTTATATTAATATACTTTTTACTTCTGTGATTACCTTGTATCTAAGCCTCTGCAGACTGCCCCTTATCTCAGTTATATTAATATACTTTTTACTTCTGTGATTACATTGTATCTAAGCCTCTGCAGACTGCTCATTATCTCAGTTATATTAATATACTTTTTACCTCTGTGATTACCTTGCATCTAAGCCTCTGCAGACTGCCCCTTATCTCAGTTATATTAATATACTTTTTACCTCTGATTACCCTGTATCTAAGCCTCTGCAGACTGCTCCTTATCTCAGTTATATTAATACACTTTTTACCTCTGTGATTACCTTGTATCTAAGCCTCTGCAGACTGCTCCTTATCTCAGTTATATTAATATACTTTTTACCTCTGTGATTACCTTGTATCTAAGCCTCTGCAGACTGCTCCTTATCTCAGTTATATTAATATACTTTTTACCTCTGTGATTACCTTGTATCTAAGCTTCTGCAGACTGCTCCTTATCTCAGTTACATTAATACACTTTTTACCTCTGTGATTACCCTGTATCTAAACCTCTGCAGACTGCCCCTTATCTCAGTTATATTAATATACTTTTTACCTCTGTGATTACCCTGTATCTAACCCTCTGCAGCCTGCCCCTTATCTCAGTTATATTAATATACATTTTACCTCTGTGATTACCTTGTATCTAAGCCTCTGCAGACTGCCCCTTATCTCAGTTATATTAATATACATTTTACCTCTGTGATTACCTTGTATCTAAGCCTCTGCAGACTGCTCCTTATCTCAGTTATATTAATATACATTTTACCTCTGTGATTACCTTGTATCTAAGCCTCTGCAGACTGCCCCTTATCTCAGTTATATTAATATACTTTTTATCTCTGTGATTACCTTGTATCTAAGCCTCTGCAGACTGCTCCTTATCTCAGTTATATTAATATACTTTTTACCTCTGTGATTACCTTGTATCTAAGCCTCTGCAGACTGCTCCTTATCTCAGTTATATTAATATACTTTTTACCTCTGTGATTACCTTGTATCTAAGCCTCTGCAGACTGCTCCTTATCTCAGTTATATTAATATACTTTTTACCTCTGTGATTACCTTGTATCTAAGCCTCTGCAGACTGCCCCTTATCTCAGTTATATTAATATACATTTACCTCTGATTACCTTGTATCTAAGCCTCTGCAGACTGCCCCTTATCTCAGTTATATTAATATACTTTTTACCTCTGTGATTACCCTCTATCTAAGCCTCTGCAGACTGCTCCTCATCTCAGTTATATTAATATACTTTTTACCTCTGTGATTACCCTGTATCTAAGACTCTGCAGACTGCCCCTTATCTCAGTTATATTAATATACTTTTTACTTCTGTGATTACATTGTATCTAAGCCTCTGCAGACTGCTCCTTATCTCAGTTATATTAATATACTTTTTACTTCTGTGATTACCTTGTATCTAAGCCTCTGCAGACTGCTCCTTATCTCAGTTATATTAATATACTTTTTACTTCTGTGATTACCTTGTATCTAAGCCTCTGCAGACTGCTCCTTATCTCAGTTATATTAATATACTTTTTACCTCTGTGATTACCCTGTATCTAAGCCTCTGCAGACTGCTCCTTATCTCAGTTATATTAATACACTTTTTACCTCTGTGATTACCTTGTATCTAAACCTCTGCTGACTGCTCCTTATCTCAGTTATATTAATATACTTTTTACCTCTGTGATTACCTTGTATCTAAGCCTCTGCAAACTGCTCCTTATCTCAGTTCTTTTGAAAAAACTTGAATTTAGCCAATCAGTGCCCTCTCATGTGTAACTCCAAGGGCGTGGTTACAATGTTATCTGTATGGCACACATGAATTAATGCTGGGTGAAAAACTTCCAAATGCATTGAAATAAGGGGCGGTCTTCAAGGGCTTAGAAATTAGCATATAAGCCTACCTAGGTTTAAGCTTTCAACACAGAATACCAAGAGGACAAAGCTATACTACAGAAAAATTTAAGTTTTTAAAAAACTAAATCTAATTATATGGCTAACAGCTGCCAGTACCAAAGATGGATGCAAATAGGTAGCGGGGGGAGGGGGGGTCAAATCCATCTTTCTGCCAGTACTTAAGATGGCGAGAACAATTGTGTGGTGGGGGAGGGAAGAGAGCTGTTTGGGAGGGATGGGAGGGATCGGAGGGGGGGAGGGGGGGGGGGGAAATGTTACAGGTGGGAGGCTGATCTCTACACTAAAGCTAAAATTAACCCTACAAGCTCCCTAAAAGCTACCGGGCATAATACAAGTGAGGTGCGCAGCGGCATTTAGCGGCCTTCTAATTACCAAAAAAAGCAATGCCAAAGTCATAAGTCTGCTATTTCTGAACAAAGGGGATGCCAGAGAAGCATTTAAAACCATTTGCGCCATAATTGCACAAGCTGCTTGTAAATAATTTCAGCGAGAAACCTAAAAAGTTTGTGAATAAAAAAACAAACACATTTTTTTTTATTTGATCGCATTTGGCAGTGAAATGGTGGCATGAAATATACCAAAATGGGCCTAGATCAATACTTTGGGTTGTCTACTAAAATAAAATATATACATGTCAAGGGATATTCAGGGATTCCTGACAGATATCAGTGTTCTAATGTAACTAGCGCTAATTTTGAAAAAAAAAAAAAATGGTTTGGAAATAGAAAACTGCTACTTGTATTTATGGCCCTATAACTTGCAAAAACAGCAAAGAACATGTAAACATTGGGTATTTCTAAACTCAGGATAATATTTAGAAACTATTTAGCATGGGTGTTTTTTGGTGGTTGTAGATATGTAACAGATTTTGGGGGTCAAAGTTAGAAAAAGTGTTTTTATTCCATTTTTCCTCATATTTTATAAAAAAAAAAATGTTATAGTAAATTATAAGATATGATGAAAATAATGGTATCTTTAGAAAATCCATTTAATGGTGAGAAATACGGTATATAATGTGTGTGGGTACAGTAAATGAGTAAGAGGAAAATTACAGCTAAACACAAACACCGAAAAAATTTAAAAATAGCCCTGGTCCCAAACGGTCAACAAATTGAAAAGTGCTCTGGTCACTAAGGGGCTAAGGATATTTGTGATTATAAAGAACGGGTGTCTTTTACAGCAAGTGTTTATTAATTAATTAATTTATTTATTACAATGTATTTTATGACATCCACACAAATTAGACCAGCCTATTTTTATTACTAACCCTCTGCTAGGGATGTGTTTGTTTTTTTTAATATAATTTATCCATTTACATTAAGTGGGGCTCATTCAAAATCGATCCATACAAGCGCTGGTATTATCTTTTCATATCTTTATGCTACAGGTATAGCTCAGAGACAGGAGGCACACAGCCATGCCTACCGGTATAGCTCAGAGACCGAGGCACACAGCCATGCCTACCGGTATAGCTCCAAGACCGAGGCACACAGCCATGCCTACCGGTATAGCTCAGAGACCGAGGCACACAGCCATGCCTACCGGTATAGCTCAGAGACCGAGGCACACAGCCATGCCTACCGGTATAGCTCCAAGACCGAGGCACACAGCCATGCCTACCGGTATAGCTCAGAGACCGAGGCACACAGCCATGCCTACCGGTATAGCTCAGAGACCGAGACACACAGCCATGCCTACCGGTATAGCTCCAAGACCGAGTCACACAGCCATGCCTACCGGTATAGCTCAGAGACAGGAGGCACACAGCCATGCCTACCGGTATAGCTCAGAGACCGAGGCACACAGCCATGCCTACCGGTATAGCTCAGAGACCGAGGCACACAGCCATGCCTACCGGTATAGCTCCAAGACCGAGGCACACAGCCATGCCTACCGGTATAGCTCCAAGACCGAGGCACACAGCCATGCCTACCGGTATAGCTCCAAGACCGAGGCACACAGCCATGCCTACCGGTATAGCTCAGAGACCGAGGCACACAGCCATGCCTACCGGTATAGCTCAGAGACCGAGGCACACAGCCATGCCTACCGGTATAGCTCAGAGACTGAGGCACACAGCCATGCCTACCGGTATAGCTCAGAGACCGAGGCACACAGCCATGCCTACCGGTATAGCTCAGAGACTGAGGCACACAGCCATGCCTACCGGTATAGCTCCAAGACCGAGGCACACAGCCATGCCTACCGGTATAGCTCAGAGACCGAGTCACACAGCCATGCCTACCGGTATAGCTCAGAGACCGAGGCACACAGCCATGCCTACCGGTATAGCTCAGAGACCGAGGCACACAGCCATGCCTACCGGTATAGCTCCAAGACCGAGTCACACAGCCACGCCTACCGGTATAGCTCCAAGACCGAGTCACACAGCCACGGCTACCGGTATAGCTCAGAGACCGAGGCACACAGTCATACCTATCGGTATAGCTCCAAGACCGAGTCACACAGCTTAGGGCTGCGCATCTTCACTGTTCTCACGATTCGATTACGATTATCATGGTAACGATTCGATTCGGCGATGCATTACTGCCCATGATTTTCATGAACTTGTTCTATTATATATATATATATATACACACAAACATATATATATATATATATATACATACACACACACACACATATATACACATACATATACACACACACACAGACACACAATAGTAGGGTTACATATATTCTCAGAACCTCTCTGCAGTAGGATTGTAGGATTACAGTTCCCTGTCAGACTCGCCTGGCATGTATGGGGTTAATGGTGCCTATCTGCGAGTTGCCTATTCTATGTCACCTGTCTTTATATAATATAAGCCTTTCCAAGCCGCCTCCTCCCCTGTATGTCAGTTTGTTTATTTTTTTTATTGCAAGTACTGTGAGTTTGCCCTCCCTTCACTGACTGCTGCTTTATTTAACACTATTGGTATTGGTAGTACTAGCAGTCAGTGAATTAGCTGCTGATAACGTAGAACAGCGATAGGCAGAGGGATTATATGAATTCCTGTGACACTGGCTACCGAGAGCCTCTCTCTGACGTGCACAATATTGCACTACGTAGAACAGCGATAGGCACTGACTGCTAGTACTACCAATAGTATTAAGTAAAGCAGCAGTCAGTGAAGGGAGGGCAAACTCACAGTGCTTGCAATAAAAAAATAAACAAACTGACTTGTGCACGCCCCTGAGTCTACATGTTTTCTCATAGAAAGGATGTAAGTTTCAATCGAGACAGAGGTAAATTTGATGAAAGCATGGGAAAACTGGGATTTTTGTTTTACAATTGTATTCTCTGTCTGATTACATGTCAGCAATACTGTAAGCAGCGATAAAATGAATGTATACAAGGGCAGGACAGTGTATTTATTGTGCCGTGGTCCTGTGATTACAGCTTCCAGCCTTGGGTGAGGGTTGTGTAAACCATTTAGTATCACTGATTTCTAATTAGTTTAAGACCTGTGACCACAAGGGCTCCGGCGCCAATGGAGGCGAGTCTTAGGGCCAGCTCAAACACATCTCTCCCAGTTCGGACCTAGCATTAAATAAAGCAGCAGTCAGTGAAGGGAGGGCAAACTCACAGTACTTGCAATAAAAAATATAAACAAACTGACATACAGGGGAGGAGGCGGCTTGGAAAGGCTTCTGTTGTGGCTCCAGTACATTAGTCAAGTTTAAAAACGGAGCAATGAGTAAAACAGGAAACTGACAGTACAAGACCCATTTCCTCACATACCGAATCCCCTGCCCATGACGTCACTGACCCGGAATCGATTCAGATCTTCACTGCATCGATGCAAATTCGTTCACTGCTGCATCGTGATGCATTCGGTGTGACGATTATTTTTGATAGCCCTAACAGCCATGCCTATCGGTAAAGCTCAGAGACCGAGGAACACAACCATGGCTACTGATAAAGCTCCAAGACCCAGCAAATGCATATGCTTTGTATAGTGGATTCAACGCAGGTTTCATACTGAATATGGCCAAATATCATAAAACTAATCCGATTTGATTGAAATAAGGGGAAATTCTTACACTGGGTCAAGTGCAGATTGTTTAGTAGAGAGCATTTCAGAGACAAGAAACACTTCAGACATTACACTGAAAATATCTCAAATCATTAAAAAGGGTCAGACTCAAAACTGAACCCCCAGTAATAGGGACAGTCTACACTAAAATTGTTATAGATCCCGCCTTTACTACACATTCCCCAGCCTTGCACAAGCTACATTGTTATATTAATATACTTTATAACCTTTAAAACTCTATATTTCTGCCTGTTTCAAAGGCTCTATAGACAGCCTCTTAATCACATGCGTTGTTTTTCATAACAGGAGACTGCTAGTTCATGTGGGCCATATAGATAACAATGTGTTCAAACCCGAAGAGTTATTTAAGATTTAGCACAGTACTAAATGAAAGTCAATAGGTAATAAATAAAAGGTCATGTGATCAGGGGGCTGTCAGAAGAGGCTTAGATACAAGTTAATTACAGAGGTAAAACAAATATTAATATAACTCTGCTGGTTATGCAAAACTGGGGAATGGGTAATAAAGGGATTATTTATATTTTTTTATAAAAAAAAATTCTATTGTACACTGTCCCTTTAAGGAAAACACCGAAATATGCATTATTTAGTTATACTTGGTTTTGCCCTAATTTAACTATAAAACTATGCTTGTTCCACTACACTATTGAACTATGCATTATTTTACGTGTCTGGTTTTGCCATAACTATATTGTTAAGTTTTTCAGCTGCCCTATAGATTGGTGTGCATGCTGTACAATTAAGTATGGTGCAAACCCTACAAAATGCTACATACTGCAAATGCCTACTGTGCCAATACCGGTTTTCTGACGGCGGCTGTGCCTCGCTAACACCGGCGGTATTCTGACGGGGGCTGTGCCTCGCTAACACCGGCGGTTTTCTGACAGGGGCTGTGCCTCGCTAACACCGGCGGTATTCTGACGGGGGCTGTGCCTCGCTAACACTGGCGGTATTCTGACGGGGGCTGTGCCTCGCTAACACCGGCGGTTTTCTGACGGGGGCTGTGCCTCGCTAACACCGGCGGTTTTCTGACGGGGGCTGTGCCTCGCTAACACCGGCGGTTTTCTGACGGGGGCTGTGCCTCGCTAACACCGGCGGTTTTCTGACGGGGGCTGTGCCTCGCTAATACTGGCGGTTTTCTGACGGGGGCTGTGCCTCGCTAACACCGGCGGTTTTCTGACGGGGGCTGTGCCTCGCTAACACCGGCGGTTTTCTGATGTGGGCTGTGCCTCGCTAATACTGGCGGTTTTCTGACGGGGGCTGTGCCTCGCTAACACCGGCGGTTTTCTGACGGGGGCTGTGCCTCGCTAACACCGGCGGTTTTCTGACGGGGGCTGTGCCTCGCTAACACCGGCGGTTTTCTGACGGGGGCTGTGCCTCGCTAACACCGGCGGTTTTCTGACGGGGGCTGTGCCTCGCTAACACCGGCGGTTTTCTGACGGGGGCTGTGCCTCGCTAATACTGGCGGTTTTCTGACGGGGGCTGTGCCTCGCTAATACCGGCGGTTTTCTGACGGGGGCTGTGCCTCGCTAATACCGGTTTTCTGACATATCACACCCAGCACATGCTGTACCTGCACTAGCTGCTGCCGCTGTCAGTCATTACATATCACACCCAGCACATGCTGTACCTGCACTAGCTGCTGCCGCTGTCAGTCATTACATATCACACCCAGCACATGCTGTACCTGCACTAGCTGCTGTCAGTCATTACATATCACACCCAGCACATGCTGTACCTGCACTAGCTGCTGCTGCTGTCATTACATATCACACCCAGCACATGCTGTACCTGCACTAGCTGCTGCTGCTGTCACTCATTACATATCACACCCAGCACATGCTGTACCTGCACTAGCTGCTGCCAGTCATTACATATCACACCCAGCACATGCTGTACCTGCACTAGCTGCTGCTGCTGTCATTACATATCACACCCAGCACATGCTGTACCTGCACTAGCTGCTGCTGTCAGTCATTACATATCACACCCAGCACATGCTGTACCTGCACTAGCTGCTGCTGTCAGTCATTACATATCACACTAAGCACATGCTGTACCTGCACTAGCTGCTGCTGCTGTCACTCATTACATATCACACCCAGCACATGCTGTACCTGCACTAGCTGCTGCTGCTGTCACTCATTACATATCACACCCAGCACATGCTGTACCTGCACTAGCTGCTGCTGTCATTACATATCACACCCAGCACATGCTGTACCTGCACTAGCTGCTGCTGTCAGTCATTACATATCACACCCAGCACATGCTGTACCTGCACTACCTGCTGCTGCTGTCAGTCATTACATATCACACCCAGCACATGCTGTACCTGCACTAGCTGCTGTCAGTCATTACATATCACACCCAGCACATGCTGTACCTGCACTAGCTGCTGTCAGTCATTACATATCACACCCAGCACATGCTGTACCTGCACTAGCTGCTGCTGCTGTCACTCATTACATATCACACCCAGCACATGCTGTACCTGCACTAGCTGCTGCTGTCAGTCATTACATATCACACCCAGCACATGCTGTACCTGCACTAGCTGCTGCTGTCAGTCATTACATATCACACCCAGCACATGCTGTACCTGCACTAGCTGCTGCTGTCAGTCATTACATATCACACCCAGCACATGCTGTACCTGCACTAGCTGCTGCCAGTCATTACATATCACACCCAGCACATGCTGTACCTGCACTAGCTGCTGCTGTCAGTCATTACATATCACACCCAGCACATGCTGTACCTGCACTAGCTGCTGCCGTCAGTCATTACATATCACACTAAGCACATGCTGTACCTGCACTAGCTGCTGCTGTCAGTCATTACATATCACACCCAGCACATGCTGTACCTGCACTAGCTGCTGCTGCCGTCAGTCATTACATATCACACTAAGCACATGCTGTACCTGCACTAGCTGCTGCTGTCAGTCATTACATATCACACCCAGCACATGCTGTACCTGCACTAGCTGCTGCTGCCGTCAGTCATTACATATCACACCCAGCACATGCTGTACCTGCACTAGCTGCTGCTGCTGTCATTACATATCACACCCAGCACATGCTGTACCTGCACTAGCTGCTGCTGTCAGTCATTACATATCACACCCAGCACATGCTGTACCTGCACTACCTGCTGCTGCTGTCAGTCATTACATATCACACCCAGCACATGCTGTACCTGCACTAGCTGCTGCTGCTGTCACTCATTACATATCACACCCAGCACATGCTGTACCTGCACTAGCTGCTGCTGTCAGTCATTACATATCACACCCAGCACATGCTGTACCTGCACTAGCTGCTGCTGTCAGTCATTACATATCACACCCAGCACATGCTGTACCTGCACTAGCTGCTGCTGTCAGTCATTACATATCACACCCAGCACATGCTGTACCTGCACTACCTGCTGCTGCTGTCAGTCATTACATATCACACCCAGCACATGCTGTACCTGCACTAGCTGCTGCTGTCAGTCATTACATATCACATCCAGCACATACTGTACCTGCACTAGCTGCTGCTGTCAGTCATTACATATCACACCCAGCACATACTATACCTGCACTACCTGCTGCTGTCAGTCATTACATATCACACCCAGCACATACTGTACCTGCACTACCTGCTGCTGTCAGTCATTACATATCACATCCAGCACATACTGTACCTGCACTACCTGCTGCTGTCAGTCATTACATATCACACCCAGCACATGCTGTACCTGCACTACCTGCTGCTGCTGTCAGTCATTACATATCACACCCAGCACATGCTGTACCTGCACTACCTGCTGCTGCTGTCAGTCATTACATATCACACCCAGCACATGCTGTACCTGCACTAGCTGCTGCTGTCAGTCATTACATATCACACCCAGCACATGCTGTACCTGCACTACCTGCTGCTGCTGTCAGTCATTACATATCACACCCAGCACATGCTGTACCTGCACTACCTGCTGCTGTCAGTCATTACATATCACACCCAGCACATACTGTACCTGCACTACCTGCTGCTGTCAGTCATTACATATCACATCCAGCACATACTGTACCTGCACTACCTGCTGCTGTCAGTCATTACATATCACACCCAGCACATACTGTACCTGCACTACCTGCTGCTGTCAGTCATTACATATCACATCCAGCACATACTGTACCTGCACTACCTGCTGCTGTCAGTCATTACATATCACACCCAGCACATGCTGTACCTGCACTACCTGCTGCTGTCAGTCATTACATATCACATCCAGCACATACTGTACCTGCACTACCTGCTGCTGTCAGTCATTACATATCACACCCAGCACATGCTGTACCTGCACTACCTGCTGCTGTCAGTCATTACATATCACACCCAGCACATGCTGTACCTGCACTACCTGCTGCTGTCAGTCATTACATATCACATCCAGCACATGCTGTACCTGCACTACCTGCTGCTGTCAGTCATTACATATCACATCCAGCACATACTGTACCTGCACTACCTGCTGCTGTCAGTCATTACATATCACACCCAGCACATACTGTACCTGCACTAGCTGCTGCTGTCAGTCATTACATATCACACCCAGCACATGCTGTACCTGCACTAGCTGCTGCTGTCAGTCATTACATATCACACCCAGCACATGCTGTACCTGCACTAGCTGCTGCTGTCAGTCATTACATATCACACCCAGCACATGCTGTACCCTGGTCCGTAGTGACACAGAGGGTAACATAATATTTATAACTGTAAGAAAGCAGCCAGGCCCACTCCTCATTCTTAAAATAAAAAAAACTTCACCCCCTGCGCTAGATAAACAAAATAGACCAGAACCACAATATAAAAAGATATCCCAAAATCTTAAATAGTCAAAATATTGTGGGCGCCTATAAAAAGGCAGATCAAAGAGGTAAAATATAGAAATATAAACAAATAAGTACTTTATATACAAGACATCCACATTTATTATAACCATGAACAGATTAAAATAAATTAGATATAGCCGGCAAATGTTTATCGATACTTTGTGTACAACGTCTCTAGCTGCAATCAGAGTATAAAACCACACGGATAACTACAATTATATATAGAAGCGCTCCATACAATAAAATGTGCAAGCATTTATACACGTGCTGCTGTAAATAGAACAGTTAGACAATACTGGCTCACAGCGGTGATATCTGGTGAACAATGTAACACTCTGAAAACTTCTTGGCAGTTATGATCAACAAGGTAATACCTTAGATGGCTCTGGGGCTCCGGGTATCCTTACTACTATGTTTACAAGCTCGTGAACTCCCAGTGTGGTTGCGCAGAAAGTAGGCCGGTGTGTACAGTATCATTCACAGATCCTCACAGAATTGTCAAATAACAGCAACGCGTTTCAGCTCGTACAGAGCCTTTTTCAAGCCAATAAAAATCCACCTTCATCTGCCTCCATGTTACATCCTTAGGACCATCTTATGTAGTCTTTTAAATTCTTATGTATAATTGCACATCCAAAATCTATAAACAGTGATATGTCATAAAAGAACTCTTATAACAAGTGCATGTAACACCAGAGGGCGCTAATATGATTAAAAATTGTGTATACCCAATTTAAAAAGATTTTTTAAAAACAAATGAACAATGGTATATAGTAATGGATAATGGTACCTCATTAAATAAAATGTCCCAGTTTAAAAGTCCACTAGAAAATGTATAGTCTTATAATTGGACACATAAGTTCAAAATTTTTTTTTTTTTTTTTTTTTTTTTTTTTTTTTCCCTTGACTGTCGGCAGTGGACTCTCCCTGATTCAGAATCAGGATCCTTCTTTTTCCAAAACGAAGCCAATCTGTGTAGGATTTAAACACAAACAAGATCGACCATTGTGTGTATCCACAGACCCAATATATTTCACACAGCAGTATTCAATTTCCAGGGTACTCACACTTTTGCAGAGCACACCAGTGTGCTTGTGGGAACGGACTGGTTATCAGAGCAAACCAGCTTGCTCTCTCCGGTATGCTCTCTCCTCGCAGGTGTGGATAATGACAGATCCACTGGCGCCTCACAGTAAATCAGTGTACTGAGACTTCACTTAGCAGCGGCTTGGTAATGAGAACCTCACTTGTTAAGGAATGGCAGACAATGATGATAAAAAACAAATCTTTAATCATTAGTAAAACCAAAATCCTTACAATACAAGTGGGTGGACAATGTGTAACAATAAAATTTGCTACGCGTTTCTCGGCTCACTTAGCCGTTTCCTCAGGCATATTAAAAACACATTTTTAGCCCGGCTATATAGTGCCGCTCATTACCAAACCAAAACTATACCCTCCCCCTTCCTTTGCTAGGGGGTGTGTGTAGGCTATCCAATCAGTGAATATCATTTTCATACCCAAAAGTTGTTATCATACAACCACCAACTCTCACTTGGTATACAAATAAAATAATGTATCCATAATGTCCCTACATTTAACAAATCACATACTAAAACATATTTAAAAACAAATTCAAAGAAACACTTGTTGCAATTGCTCTTTCACCTATTGTCGTATAGCCAGTCTATATTTTGTTCAGCATGTAAATATTCTCCTCTATAGGATTGTAAAAGTAAACATGATGGTTCACATTAAAAACAATGAAATCGGATTGTCGACCCTAATATATCTCAGCAATATAAACATATTTCACCTCCAAAGTACAACCAAATCGACGATTGAACCATTACTTTTGGTATAGTTTGTATATAAGCTTAACTGAACATATAATAAAATATATAAACCTAACAATTTTAATGTTCCGGCTCCTAAAATAATTTTTATGACAATAAATCAGCTAGTACAATTTGCACTGGCCACTGTATTTATATAATTTTGATACATTAAATGCACTGTATTTTTAGTGAAGAAAGTTCGCCAGTAAAATTTTTTTTTTTTTTTTTTTTTTTTTTTTTTTTTTTTTTTTTTTTTTTTTTTTTTTTTTTTTTTTTTTTTTTTTTCTCTTCCACTGACCGGCAAATTTATGTGATAGTGATATATATAGTGCACCGGATACTAAGTAACACAAATTTTATATAATAATACGTGTAATAAGAATTTTGTATAAAATCTATATATATAAGCGTACAATTATTATTATTTATAAATCTATATGGAATATAAAATTTCCCTCAATCCATCTATCATCTGTGGTACAATTGTAATAATATATATTAATATTGTGTGATAAAATATAATGTGAAAATATAGTGATTATACTAGTATAAATATAATGTGAAAAACTAGTAATAACTAGTGCATAAGTGTGATAGTAATAGAAGTATCCCTTTGTTTGTGTACTAATTGTATTATGCAACCATCTAATGCAGATATAAATTGTGACTCTAAAGTGAATACATTACCAATATACATATATATATATATATACACACATATATATATACATATATATACATATATATACATTTCATTTAGGATTTTTTTAAAAATGCATAACATTATAATCTTAGTGATATGTGTTTATTAATGTGAACAACACCTCTATATTTCTCTATATGTGCTTATAATTTGGTGTGTTTATGTGTGGAATAGATCAATCATGTGATCTTGAACTTCAGTGTAACAGGCCGATATAAACATTGAATATGGTCTAATATATCGTATATTATAAAATAATTAAATTACAGGAACTAACATACTGAATGTCTGTAAGGACATCAAAATAATAATATTATGGTGTATATAACTGTACTGACAATCCTCCCCTAACTTGACTATTAATAATGATCTGTCTATTATAGACAGATCATTATTAATAGTCAAGTTAGGGGAGGATTGTCAGTACAGTTATATACACCATAATATTATTATTTTGATGTCCTTACAGACATTCAGTATGTTAGTTCCTGTAATTTAATTATTTTATAATATACGATATATTAGACCATATTCAATGTTTATATCGGCCTGTTACACTGAAGTTCAAGATCACATGATTGATCTATTCCACACATAAACACACCAAATTATAAGCACATATAGAGAAATATAGAGGTGTTGTTCACATTAATAAACACATATCACTAAGATTATAATGTTATGCATTTTTAAAAAAATCCTAAATGAAATGTATATATATGTATATATATGTATATATATATGTGTGTATATATATATATATATGTATATTGGTAATGTATTCACTTTAGAGTCACAATTTATATCTGCATTAGATGGTTGCATAATACAATTAGTACACAAACAAAGGGATACTTCTATTACTATCACACTTATGCACTAGTTATTACTAGTTTTTCACATTATATTTATACTAGTATAATCACTATATTTTCACATTATATTTTATCACACAATATTAATATATATTATTACAATTGTACCACAGATGATAGATGGATTGAGGGAAATTTTATATTCCATATAGATTTATAAATAATAATAATTGTACGCTTATATATATAGATTTTATACAAAATTCTTATTACACGTATTATTATATAAAATTTGTGTTACTTAGTATCCGGTGCACTATATATATCACTATCACATAAATTTGCCGGTCAGTGGAAGAAAAAAAAAAAAAAAAAAAAAAAAAAAAAAAAAAAAAAAAAAAAAAAAAAAATTTTACTGGCGAACTTTCTTCACTAAAAATACAGTGCATTTAATGTATCAAAATTATATAAATACAGTGGCCAGTGCAAATTGTACTAGCTGATTTATTGTCATAAAAATTATTTTAGGAGCCGGAACATTAAAATTGTTAGGTTTATATATTTTATTATATGTTCAGTTAAGCTTATATACAAACTATACCAAAAGTAATGGTTCAATCGTCGATTTGGTTGTACTTTGGAGGTGAAATATGTTTATATTGCTGAGATATATTAGGGTCGACAATCCGATTTCATTGTTTTTAATGTGAACCATCATGTTTACTTTTACAATCCTATAGAGGAGAATATTTACATGCTGAACAAAATATAGACTGGCTATACGACAATAGGTGAAAGAGCAATTGCAACAAGTGTTTCTTTGAATTTGTTTTTAAATATGTTTTAGTATGTGATTTGTTAAATGTAGGGACATTATGGATACATTATTTTATTTGTATACCAAGTGAGAGTTGGTGGTTGTATGATAACAACTTTTGGGTATGAAAATGATATTCACTGATTGGATAGCCTACACACACCCCCTAGCAAAGGAAGGGGGAGGGTATAGTTTTGGTTTGGTAATGAGCGGCACTATATAGCCGGGCTAAAAATGTGTTTTTAATATGCCTGAGGAAACGGCTAAGTGAGCCGAGAAACGCGTAGCAAATTTTATTGTTACACATTGTCCACCCACTTGTATTGTAAGGATTTTGGTTTTACTAATGATTAAAGATTTGTTTTTTTATCATCATTGTCTGCCATTCCTTAACAAGTGAGGTTCTCATTACCAAGCCGCTGCTAAGTGAAGTCTCAGTACACTGATTTACTGTGAGGCGCCAGTGGATCTGTCATTATCCACACCTGCGAGGAGAGAGCATACCGGAGAGAGCAAGCTGGTTTGCTCTGATAACCAGTCCGTTCCCACAAGCACACTGGTGTGCTCTGCAAAAGTGTGAGTACCCTGGAAATTGAATACTGCTGTGTGAAATATATTGGGTCTGTGGATACACACAATGGTCGATCTTGTTTGTGTTTAAATCCTACACAGATTGGCTTCGTTTTGGAAAAAGAAGGATCCTGATTCTGAATCAGGGAGAGTCCACTGCCGACAGTCAAGGGAAAAAAAAAAAAAAAAAAAAAAAAAAAAAAAAAAATTTTGAACTTATGTGTCCAATTATAAGACTATACATTTTCTAGTGGACTTTTAAACTGGGACATTTTATTTAATGAGGTACCATTATCCATTACTATATACCATTGTTCATTTGTTTTTAAAAAATCTTTTTAAATTGGGTATACACAATTTTTAATCATATTAGCGCCCTCTGGTGTTACATGCACTTGTTATAGGAGTCTGATTCACTTTACTTTCATAGTATATGTGTTGAGAGGTGCAGCTGTAGTTTTATTATATATATCAGACTGTTAATTATCATTTGTCTGTAAAGGGTTGTTTATATATTTTTTTCGTGTGAAGCCCATATTCATATGGGTTTCTTTGACTAGAGATATTCCTTCTAATTGCACTTTAGCGCCCTCTAGTGATTGTACATCACACATATTATGTCATAAAAGAATATTTTTATATTTATTAAAAAAAAAAAACTTAACTAAAAAGTTCTTAAAATATGAAACCATTTGATCTAATGTCACATAAAAAACAGACAGAAAAAAACATAGTTTCTACATTTAAAATGATATATAATCCGATAGATATTCAATATTACATAATAAACAAGAGTAAATCCTAAAAACTGTATTATTTCAGGAAACACAATAAAACCTTTTCTAAATTAAGTCCTTTGGGGGGTAAAGGTATCAAAATTGAAAATAGATCTTTCTCCGATTTGTAAAATATATTTCTGTGCATCACCCCCTCTTTCCCTATCAGTCAGTTTAGCAATACCAATATAAATTAAAATATTTCAAATTTCCCCAATTATACTTTACAAATTGTCTAGGAACTGGCAGTTCCTTATTCCCACCTGTCTCTGCATTTTTGATGGACAGGATGTGTTCACAAATTCTCTCTCTCAGGGGTCTGGTTGAATGAAACATATTGACAAGCACATTACACAACATTCTTATCTGCACATCTGATCACACCATCTACGTTTTTCCGTTTACAGTGGAGTTAAAGGTGGAGTTTTCTTTCTAGAGGGCCTACACGACTTGCAACAGTTGCAAGGATAAAAACCGTTTATATTATTCCCAAATAAATCCCTCTCCTTACCTACTATTTTTGATTATAGTTGGGGCAAATATGTTCTTTAGATTACTGGATTTTTATAGACAAAAAAATGGATAATCTAACAGTTGTTCCCCAATTATATTATCTTGTTTAAGAATATGCCAGTGCTTCCGAAATATTTTCTCAATTAATTTATGGTTGGCATATTTAGTTTTAAATGGTATTCTTAAATAATTACCATCTTCTTCTGTCTTTACCTTTTTCTGTAGGAGTGTATTCCTCTCTATTATAGTAGTCTGTTGTCTTATGTTCTCAATTTTATCTCCTCATATCCTCCATCTATGAATTTTACTTTAAGAATCTCTAAGACCTGAAATCCACCTCTTTACTATAATTCTTTCTTAACCTCAACATTTGCCCTTTTGGGATATTTTATTTCCATCGGTTATGACGACAACTAGTGGAGTGTATAAAGGAAAAGGGATTTTCTATTTAGATACCCTTACCCCCAATGGTCTTAATTTAGAAATGGATTTATCATGTTTCACGAAAAGAAAATGTATGCTTACCTGATAAATGTATTTCTTTTTTGACACGATGAGTCCACGAATCATCTCAATTACTAATGGGATATTCACCTTCTGGTCAGCAGGAGGCAGCAAAGCGCACCACAGCAGAGTTGTATATATAGCTCCTCCCTTCCCTCCCACTCCAGTCATTCGACCGAAGTTAGGAAGAGAAAGGAAAAGCCAAGGTGCAGAGGTGTCTGAAGTTTACAATAACCCACAACCTGTCTAAAAGAACAGGGCGGGCCGTGGACTCATTGTGTCAAAAAAGAAATAAATCAGGTAAGCATAAATTTTCTTTTCTTTTTTAAGACACGATGAGTCCACGGATCATCTCAATTACTAATGGGACCCAATACCAAAGCTAGAGTACACAGATGATACGGGAGGGACAAGACAGGGAACCTAAACTGAAGGCACCACTGCTTGAAGAACCTTTCACCCAAAAGCTGCCTCAGCCGAGGCAAAGTAGCGAAACCTGAAAAAAAAATTTTGAAAAAGAGAGAAAAAAAAAACAAAAAAAAAAAACAGAAGACAAGTTTGCGTTCTTGCAAATCTGTTCCACAGAAGCGTCATTATGGAATGCCCATAAGAAAGCAACAGCCCTCATGGAACGAGCCGCAACACTTTCTGGAGGCTGAAATTCAGCAGTCTCATATGCAAAACTTATACTCGTCATTCAAAAAGAAAGAGAAGAAGCCGTAGTTTTCTGTCCCGTGCGTTTACCCAAGAAAACCACAAACAAAGAGACTGACGACAGACCTCAGTCTGCAGGTAAAACGTTAAGGCACGTACCACATCCAAATTGTACAGAAGTCCATCCTTCTGAGAAGAAAGATTAGGACACAATAAAAGAACAACAAAGGAGATTAATGATCTGATCAGAAACTACCGTAGGAAGAAATCCTAAGTTAGTGTGAAAACTACCCTATCCGAATGGAAAATAAGATAAGGGGACTCATATTGGAATGCTGAGAGCTCTGACACTCTCTGAGCAGAAGAAGTAGCAACAAGAAATAAAACTTTCCAAGATAATTTAACATCTTAGGAAAACCATGGGCTCAAACGGAACCCCTTGAAGAACTCTGAGACCTAAAATCAGACTCCAAATAGGAGTAACAGAAAAGAACACAGGCCTGATCCTGATCAAGGCCTGACAAAATGATCGTACATCTGGGACATTTGCCAGATGTTTTTGTAACAAAAAAAGGATTTGACGATAAACCCTTTCTCCAAAACCTCTTGGAGAAAAGACAATTTTAGGAATACTAATCTACTCCATGAGTAGCCATGGATTCAAACCAAGAGATATTTACGTCATATCTTATGAGAAATATTTCTAGTGATAGACTCACGATCCTAGAAAAAGCCCCACTTGGATAATATTAAGTGTTCAATCTCCAAGCAGTCAGTTTCAGAGAAACCAGATTTGGATGAAGGAAGGGCCCTTGAATTAGAGGACCTTCCTCAACGGAAATCTCCAAGGTGACAGAGAAGACATGTCCACCTGATCTGCATACCAAATCCTGCGAGGCTAAGCCGGTGCTATGAGGATCACCGATGCCCTCTCCTGCTTTATTCGAACGATGACCCGAGGAAGAAAAGCAAACGGAGGAAATAGCTGGAGAACACTTCCGAAGGGAGTTCCCACTCCCCCGGATGAAAGGTCTGCCTACACAAGAAATCCGCCCCCAGACGTCCACCCCTGGGATGTGGATCGCCGACAGATAGCAAGAATGGGCCTCTGCCCACTGATTATATTGGATACCTCTGTCATCGCTAAGGAACTCCTCGGTCCTCTCTGATGACTGATGTAAGCCACTGACGTTACTTTGTTCGACTGGAACCTGAGAAACTGGGCCGAGGCTAACTGAGGCCAGGCCATAAGAACATTGAAGATCACTCCCAGCTCCAAAATGTTTATAGGAAGAACGGACTCTGGCTGAGCCTTTATGGAGCCCCAGACTGCTCCCTACCCTAGAAGGCTGGCGACTGTTGACACCATCAACTAAGATGGTCTCTGAAAACAGGTTCCCTGGGAGAGATGATCCAGAGAAAACCACCATAGAAGAGAAACCCTTGTCTCCTGTTCCAGAAGAATACGAGGAGACAAATCCGTATAATCTCTGTTCCATTTGCCTGAACATGCTAAACTGCAGAGATCTGAGGTGGAATCGAACAAACAGGAAGATGTCCATTGCCGCCACTATCAACCCGATTACCTCCACGCACTGAACCACTAATGGCCGAGGAGGGGACTGAAGGAATCGACAAGTATTGATAAACTTCGATAACCTGACTTCCGTCAGAAAAATCTATTATAGTTCCCAAGACAGTTACTCTTGCATTTGGGACTAAGGAACTCTCCTCCAAATATACCTTCCACCCGAGAAATCGTAAGAAGGATAACATCAAGTCCGAGTGGAATCTTGCTTGTTCTAATGATGGCGCCTGGACTAGTATATCGTCCAGATAGGATGCCACAGCAATGACCCTTAACCGAAGCACCGCCAACAGGGATCCCAGAACCTTTGTGAAAATTCTGGGAGCTGTGGCAAGACCAATGGAAAGAGCCACGAACTTGTAATGTTTGTCCAGAAAGGCAAACCTTAGAAACTTGTGATGATTCTTGTGAATGGTGATGTGCAGGTACACGTCCTTTAAATCCACTGTTGTCATAAATGATCCACTTGGATCAGAGAAAAAAATTTGTTTAGATTCTTGAGATCTAAAATTGGTCTGAAGGTTCCTTCATTGTTTTGGGGGCCACCAACAAATTGGATTAAAGACCCCGACCCTGTTCCTGTATTGGAACTGGAGAAATCACTCCCAGGATGGGAAGGTCTCTTACGCAGCGTAAGGATGACTCTTTTTGATTGGTCTGCAGATAATCTTGAAAGCATAACCTGCCTCTGGGAGGAAAACCATTGAACTCTAGTTTGTATCCCTGGGACACTATTTCTATTGTTCAGGGATCCTGACCATCTCTAAACCAAGTCTGAGAGAAGAAGGAATTCTGCCCCCTACAAAATCCGATTCCGGATCAGAGGCGAACCCTTCATGCTGTTCTTGATTCAACAGCAGGCTGATTGAATTGTTTTCCCCCCATTATTCCAATATTGATTGGGTCTCCATAACGGAGAAAAAACAATATCTGATTGGAGGCAACAGAGAAAGAATTTCCCTTGAATTTTCGAAAAGGAACGAAAATTACTCTGTCATCCATTTAGTTTGTCTCTCTTATCTCGAATGAGAAGATAAACCTTACCAAGATATCAGAGATAATCTCCCACAGGCCAGGTCCAAACAAGATCTTCCCCTTGTAAGGGATTGACAAAAAATAATACTAAGATGAGGCATCCGCAGACCAAGACGTGTCTAACGCTCTGCGGCCATATGGCAAAGCCTGAAATCTCAGCTCCCAGATTAAAAACCTGAAGGGGAGCATCTGAACTAAAGGAGATGGTTCGCTGAATCGCCTTTATCCTATCCTGGAATTCCTCGAGAGGAGTGTGTGTCCAAATACAGTCAGGCAACGCATCAACCAGTACGCCGCTGCACTGGTAAGAGAGCAATACAAACCATAAATAAGTTTAACCCCTGACGGGGACACATTCTTTGGTAGGATCTGCTTTATTTGGAGAAAAGGGGGAACCCCCCATCCAATCATTGTAGCCCTATTTGGAACAAACAAAGCCTCTACCATGAAGAGCACGTCAAATTGTTTATATAGCTTACTGGACTTACTAGGATTGACCAATGTCCAGGGTAGCACCAACCTCCTTAAGTAGCAAACTGAGGTGTACAAACTTAAACTGAAACAAAACAACCTCAGTACTAAACAAAGGAATTACCCATACAGAGTCTGAGATTTCCTCCTTAAATACTACCAAAGTATCTTTCTCTACAGGCCTCATGTAAGAAAATTCGGAATAGCAACTACAGTATCAGTAAAATTAACTGATTAAACACACTTTGTCAATTGTTTTGCCTACAGCATGAGAAAAGCAAACAATGCAACAGATATCGCTTCAATGATATGTCTTGCAAAGTAACTCCCTGTGGGGTTCATGAGGAAGCGCAGGGCACTGCATGTATATACAGAAAAATCTCACAACATAAAGAATAGAGAAAAAAGGTCTCCGGGAACAATCTGACTCACATATAGATGATTATCAAAGAAAAAGTTAACATAGAAAAAAACGTTACGGTTTCTTTAATTTTTAAAAGTGAAACTTTCCTGCGTATACAATTCATCACTGTGAGCTACTTGAGTTCTTGTGCAAACATGTCTGATTCAATACAACACAATGCAACCCCTTCTATACTTCAGCTAAACCTAGCTAAGGTGCCAGCTAGCCCTGCTGCACAGCAAAAATTCCGGACTCATTGCTGTAGGACTGTCCGGTACAGAGAACAAACACCTAGATGTCATTTCTAAATAAGCTCTATGCATGCTCTCTCAAAACTAAAGCTCAGGGTGCTGCTGGGAAACCTAGTGCAGCGAGTTGTATCCAGCAGTCTAGTGCGCATGTCTGTGGGTCTGGCTCTGACGTCAGAGAAACTCAAGCCTTTTGCGCTGACCCCTCTGTTCCTTCCGATAACGGAAGCATAGTACAGTGGCGCGCAACAACCTTGGCGCCACACCAAAACTCCGCCCATCGTGGGCGTTACCAAAAGCCATCTCCCAGTCGCCATTAATGTATAACAAGTGAAGGCGCCGGGAGAACAACAACAACAACAACAACAACAGACCGGCCAAACCTCCAAGCAACAACAACAACAACAACAACAACAACAACAACAGACCGGCCAAACCTCCAAGCATGTAACTGTCAGTCAGACCCACAGTCCAAATGTGAAAGCATCACACTGAACTTGCAAGCACTAGCCGATATAAAAATGTAAAGTGCTGAGCCGCAGCCAGTCCCAGATATACAGCCTAAACAAGGAACAACCACACATGGAGCCTGCAGTATTAGCCCACAGCAACATGCAATATATTAGGTCGCTGTCAGTCCCAGACAAACATGGAACTACCCCACAGTGAGCCCGCAGCATTAGCCCACATCAACATTTAACGTATTGAGTAGCAGTTAGCCTCACACTGAGCTTGCAGTAATATCTATATCAATCTGCAAAGTCCCGGTCGGCTATTAATCAACCGCCAGGAGGAGAGCTAATGTATCACATACAGCCCCATGCGTTCAACTGTCCAAGGAATCCCCTAAAACGCCTAGGAGAAATAAACTCTGTAACCCTTAATAAAGAGTCAAATTTAATGAGGTCTAAATAAAAAATAAAGTGTCTAACCGTCTTCTGAGTTTACTTCTACTCCCCAGAAAGTCAGCAATTACCTCATTTTCTGCCTGACAGCAAGGCAGTTCCAGGTTTAAGAGGTCCTCTCCCTCACATGGACCTGTAATATAACGAAAGTCCTGAGTAAATATCCCTCAGATTTTCTAGGTAAGGGCAGCATTAGTATGGGAGGCGCAGTGAGAATTATGTCCCACAAGTTCCCATTGCTTTAAAGTCACCAAATGCTCTACTGAAGAGACTGATATGGACTATGGCTACACCCTAGAACAAAGCAGCACAATCTTGCACTACTTTAAAAATAATAAACTCTTGATTGAAGAATCTTAACTAACACCTCACTTTACCTCTTCCTATCACTAACGTAGGGAAAGAGAATGACTGGGGTGGGAGGGAAGGGAGGAGCTATTTAACAGCTCTGCTATGGTTCTCTTTGCCGCCTCCTGCTGACCAGGAGGTGAATATCCCATTAGTAAATGAGATGATCCGTGGACTCATCGTGTCTTAAAAAATAAATACAGTTTTTAGGATCTCCTCTTGTTCACTATGTAATATGGAGTATCAATGATATAGATATATATGTTTAAATATAGAAACTATATTTTTTATGTGAGATTAGATCAAATGGTTTCAGATTTCAAGACATATTTAGTAAACGTTTTTTAATAAATATAAAAATATTCTTTTATAAGATATCACTGTTTATACTCAACTATCTGTTAAGTTTAAGAATTGGATGTTCAATTATAACTAAGAATTCATAAGACTACATGAGATGGTTCTAAGGACGTAAATATTGACGTTCGCTTTAATGCAAAATAAAGGTATAAATGGAGGCAGATGAAGGTGGATTGTCATTGGCTTGAAAAAGGCTCTGTACGAGCTGAAACGCGTTGCCATTCAACAATTCTGGGAGGATCTGTGAAGGACACTGTACACTATGGGAGAGTCATCAGCTTAAACGGAACACCAGGAACTACATAGGAATGGAGCTTGGCGGCTTACTTTCTGCACAACCACACTGGGACTATGTGAGCTTGTAAGGATACACATACCCGGAGCCATCTAAGGTAGTACCTTGTTGATCATAACTGTCAAGAAGTTTTCAAAAAGTATAGCCATTCCTCATTCTTACCAATAAATGTAGACCCTGGTAGGACACTAAACGATTACGCCCCCAGTGCCTCAAACTCACTTTCATCCATATTGACGAAATCCTGCCTTTCCTCTCGGTCTCCTGTACGGTGGTTGTGTGAGCGCTGCATAATATGCGCCCTCTCGCGTATGTGATGTCCTATGCTCATTTGTTCCATACCACTATCCGAGTCGCGCACAGTGCGGCGAGTTTCACGGATCTGAAAAAGCAAAACAAGATAAGTATGTGAGTGTTTGTAACACACAGAAACATCTACACTAGTGTGAGGTATACTCAACCCCCCCAGAGTGTAACACACAGAAACATCTACACTAGTGTGAGGTATACTCAACCCCCCCAGAGTGTAACACACAGAAACATCTACACTAGTGTGAGGTATACTCAACCCCCCCAGAGTGTAACACACAGAAACATCTACACTAGTGTGAGGTATACTCAACCCCCCCAGAGTGTAACACACAGAAACATCTACACTAGTGTGAGGTATACTCAACCCCCCCAGAGTGTAACACACAGAAACATCTACACTAGTGTGAGGTATACTCAACCCCCCCAGAGTGTAACACACAGAAACATCTACACTAGTGTGAGGGTATACTCAACCCCCCCCCAGAGTGTAACACACAGAAACATCTACACTAGTGTGAGGTATACTCAACCCCCCCCAGAGTGTAACACACAGAAACATCTACACTAGTGTGAGGTATACTCACCCCCCCCCCCAGAGTGTAACACACAGAAACATCTACACTAGTGTGAGGTATACTCAACCCCCCCAGAGTGTAACACACAGAAACATCTACACTAGTGTGAGGTATACTCAACCCCCCCCAGAGTGTAACACACAGAAACATCTACACTAGTGTGAGGTATACTCAACCCCCCCCAGAGTGTAACACACAGAAACATCTACACTAGTGTGAGGTATACTCAACCCCCCCCAGAGTGTAACACACAGAAACATCTACACTAGTGTGAGGTATACTCAACCCCCCCAGAGTGTAACACACAGAAACATCTACACTAGTGTGAGGTATACTCACCCCCCCCCCCCAGAGTGTAACACACAGAAACATCTACACTAGTGTGAGGTATACTCAACCCCCCCAGAGTGTAACACACAGAAACATCTACACTTGTGTGAGGTATACTCACCCCCCCCCCAGAGTGTAACACACAGAAACATCTACACTAGTGTGAGGTATACTCAACCCCCCCAGAGTGTAACACACAGAAACATCTACACTAGTGTGAGGTATACTCAACCCCCCCAGAGTGTAACACACAGAAACATCTACACTAGTGTGAGGTATACTCAACCCCCCCAGAGTGTAACACACAGAAACATCTACACTAGTGTGAGGTATACTCACCCCCCCCCCCCAGAGTGTAACACACAGAAACATCTACACTAGTGTGAGGTATACTCACCCCCCCCCCCAGAGTATAACACACAGAAACATCTACACTAGTGTGAGGTATACTCACCCCCCCCCCAGAGTGTAACACTGATAAACATCTACACTAGTGTGAGGTATACTCACCCCCCCCCCAGAGTGTAACAAACAGAAACATCTACACTAGTGTGAGGTATACTCACCCCCCCCCCCCCCCAGAGTGTAACAAACAGAAACATCTACACTAGTGTAAGGTATACTCACCCCACCCCCCGAGTGTAACACTGATAAACATCTACACTAGTGTGAGGTATACTCACCCCACCCCCCGAGTGTAACACTGATAAACATCTACACTAGTGTGAGGTATACTCACCCCTCCAGGGGCTGTGCGCATGTGTGACGTCTCCTGATACACTTTAGGTGCCCTACTCCCAGCCATGTTAGAATACGAGATGACCGTAGATGAGGAATACGTCTGACAGTTTGGCCCAGAGGACATCTGCTCCTGTGTGAGGATAATGCATAAGTGAGACTGATGTAAAGGAAGGAGAAGCATTAAACCGGGGGGGGGGGGGGGGGGCAGAGAAGCCCGTGACAAAGGGGGGGGGGGGGGGGGAAGAGAAGCCTGTGACCAAGAGGGGGGGGGAGAGGGAGAGAAGCCAGTGACCAAGAGGGGGGGAGAGGGAGAGAAGCCAGTGACCAAGAGGGGGGGAGAGGGAGAGAAGCCAGTGACAAATTGGGGGGGGGGGGGGGGGGAGAGAACGCAGAGAAGCACATGACCGGAGGGGAGGGGTTGAACTGAAGCGCAAAGGTTCAAGGAGCGAAAAAGTGAGACCATGAGACGAGGAGTGAGAACAAGAGGGCGTGTAAATCAGTGCACAATACTCACCGCACCCCCCATCAAATCGTTCATCATCCCAAACATGTCCAGGAAGCCCCCACCCTACGAGGCAAATCACAACATCAGAGGCGGAGCTTACTCCGGTTCCCACACCCTGTGCAACACGCCCAACACTCACCATTCCCAGCATTCCAAACGGCGTCACTGCACCCGGCTAGTGCACAGCAGCACGGGGCGTCCAGAGAGGCAAAGGGAAAGTAAACAAGACTACAGTGAGACCCCCTAAATGCTCATTATCAGGACAGGCTCAGACAGTGCTAGGTGTGTAATGTAGTGTGACCCAGTGACTGCACATTATCAGGACAGGCTCAGACAGTGCTAGGTGTGTAATGTAGTGTGACCCAGTGACTGCACATTATCAGGACAGGCTCAGACAGTGCTAGGTGTGTAATGTAGTGTGACCCAGTGACTGCACATTATCAGGACAGGCTCAGACAGACAGTGCTAGGTGTGTAATGTAGTGTGACCCAGTAACTGCACATTATCAGGACAGGCTCAGACAGTGCTAGGTGTGTAATGTAGTGTGACCCAGTGACTGCACATTATCAGGACAGGCTCAGACAGACAGTGCTAGGTGTGTAATGTAGTGTGACCCAGTGACTGCACATTATCAGGACAGGCTCAGACAGTGCTAGGTTTGTAATGTAGTGTGACCCAGTGACTGCACATTATCAGGACAGGCTCAGACAGACAGTGCTAGGTGTGTAATGTAGTGTGACCCAGTGACTGCACATTATCAGGACAGGCTCAGACAGTGCTAGGTGTGTAATGTAGTGTGACCCCCTGACTGCACATTATCAGGACAGGCTCAGACAGACAGTGCTAGGTGTGTAATGTAGTGTGACCCAGTGACTGCACATTATCAGGACAGGCTCAGACAGTGCTAGGTGTGTAATGTAGTGTGACCCAGTGACTGCACATTATCAGGACAGGCTCAGACAGTGCTAGGTGTGTAATGTAGTGTGACCCAGTGACTGCACATTATCAGGACAGGCTCAGACAGTGCTAGGTGTGTAATGTAGTGTGACCCAGTAACTGCACATTATCAGGACAGGCTCAGACAGACAGTGCTAGGTGTGTAATGTAGTGTGACCCAGTAACTGCACATTATCAGGACAGGCTCAGACAGACAGTGCTAGGTGTGTAATGTAGTGTGACCCAGTGACTGCACAATATCAGGACAGGCTCAGACAGTGCTAGGTGTGTAATGTAGTGTGACCCAGCGACTGCACATTATCAGGACAGGCTCAGACAGTGCTAGGTGTGTAATGTAGTGTGACCCAGTGACTGAACATTATCAGGACAGGCTCAGACAGTGCTAGGTGTGTAATGTAGTGTGACCCAGTGACTGCACATTATCAGGACAGGCTCAGACAGTGCTAGGTTTGTAATGTAGTGTGACCCAGTGACTGCACATTATCAGGACAGGCTCAGACAGACAGTGCTAGGTGTGTAATGTAGTGTGACCCAGCGACTGCACATTATCAGGACAGGCTCAGACAGTGCTAGGTGTGTAATGTAGTGTGACCCAGTGACTGAACATTATCAGGACAGGCTCAGACAGTGCTGGGTGTGTAATGTAGTGTGACCCAGTGACTGCACATTATCAGGACAGGCTCAGACAGTGCTAGGTGTGTAATGTAGTGTGACCCAGTAACTGCACAATATCAGGACAGGCTCAGACAGTGCTAGGTGTGTAATGTAGTGTGACCCAGCGACTGCACATTATCAGGACAGGCTCAGACAGTGCTAGGTGTGTAATGTAGTGTGACCCAGTGACTGCACATTATCAGGACAGGCTCAGACAGTGCTGGGTGTGTAATGTAGTGTGACCCAGTGACTGCACATTATCAGGACAGGCTCAGACAGTGCTAGGTGTGTAATGTAGTGTGACCCAGTAACTGCACAATATCAGGACAGGCTCAGACAGACAGTGCTAGGTGTGTAATGTAGTGTGACCCAGTGACTGCACATTATCAGGACAGGCTCAGACAGACAGTGCTAGGTGTGTAATGTAGTGTGACCCAGTGACTGCACATTATCAGGACAGGCTCAGACAGTGCTAGGTGTGTAATGTAGTGTGACCCAGTGAATGCACAATATCAGGACAGGCTCAGACAGTGCTGGGTGTGTAATGTAGTGTGACCCAGTAACTGCACATTATCAGGACAGGCTCAGACAGTGCTAGGTGTGTAATGTAGTGTGACCCAGTAACTGCACAATATCAGGACAGGCTCAGACAGTGCTAGGTGTGTAATGTAGTGTGACCCAGTGAATGCACAATATCAGGACAGGCTCAGACAGTGCTAGGTGTGTAATGTAGTGTGACCCAGTAACTGCACATTATCAGGACAGGCTCAGACAGTGCTAGGTGTGTAATGTAGTGTGACCCAGTGACTGCACATTATCAGGACAGGCTCAGACAGTGCTGGGTGTGTAATGTAGTGTGACCCAGTGACTGCACATTATCAGGACAGGCTCAGACAGTGCTAGGTGTGTAATGTAGTGTGACCCAGTGACTGCACATTATCAGGACAGGCTCAGACAGTGCTAGGTGTGTAATGTAGTGTGACCCAGTGACTGCACATTATCAGGACAGGCTCAGACAGTGCTGGGTGTGTAATGTAGTGTGACCCAGTGACTGCACATTATCAGGACAGGCTCAGACAGTGCTGGGTGTGTAATGTAGTGTGACCCAGTGACTGCACAATATCAGGACAGGCTCAGACAGTGCTAGGTGTGACTATAATTTACCTGTATACTGCGGGGGGGTGCAGGGCGGGGCAGGGCAGGCACAGTCCCATCTGTTATGCCCAAAAATGGTGACATCCCAGAGAACATGTGTCTCATGTGCTGCCGATGCAGCGTAAACGGGTCCCTGCGGAGAAATGTCTCAGTGCAATATGTAATTGTGCAACAGTCGGGGGGGGTTTAGGGAGATACATTGCGCTGGTGCCGGGGAAGTGAGATATACTGCGCTGGTGCCGGGGGGGCAGAGGGAATGAGATATACTGCGCTGGTGCCGGGGGGGCAGAGGGAATGAGATATACTGCGCTGGTGCCGGGGGGGCAGAGGGAATGAGATATACTGCGCTGGTGCCGGGGGGGCAGAGGGAATGAGATATACTGCGCTGGTGCCGGGGGGGCAGAGGGAATGAGATATACTGCGCTGGTGCCGGGGGGGGCAGAGGGAATGAGATATACTGCGCTGGTGCCGGGGGGGCAGAGGGAATGAGATATACTGCGCTGGTGCCGAGGGGGCAGAGGGAATGAGATATACTGCGCTGGTGCCGGGGAAGTGAGATATACTGCGCTGGTGCCGGGGGGCAGAGGGAATGAGATATACTGCGCTGGTGCCGAGGGGGCAGAGGGAATGAGATATACTGCGCTGGTGCCGAGGGGGCCGAGGGAATGAGATATACTGCGCTGGTGCCGGGGGGCAGAGGGAATGAGATATACTGCGCTGGTGCCGAGGGGGCAGAGGGAATGAGATATACTGCGCTGGTGCCGAGGGGGCAGAGGGAATGAGATATACTGCGCTGGTGCCGAGGGGGGCAGAGGGAATGAGATATACTGCGCTGGTGCCGGGGAAGTGAGATATACTGCGCTGGTGCCGGGGGGCAGAGGGAATGAGATATACTGCGCTGGTGCCGAGGGGGCAGAGGGAATGAGATATACTGCGCTGGTGCCGAGGGGGCAGAGGGAATGAGATATACTGCGCTGGTGCCGGGGGGCAGAGGGAATGAGATATACTGCGCTGGTGCCGAGGGGGCAGAGGGAATGAGATATACTGCGCTGGTGCCGAGGGGGCAGAGGGAATGAGATATACTGCGCTGGTGCCGAGGGGGCAGAGGGAATGAGATATACTGCGCTGGTGCCGAGGGGGCAGAGGGAATGAGATATACTGCGCTGGTGCCGAGGGGGCAGAGGGAATGAGATATACTGCGCTGGTGCCGAGGGGGCAGAGGGAATGAGATATACTGCGCTGGTGCCGAGGGGGCAGAGGGAATGAGATATACTGCGCTGGTGCCGAGGGGGCAGAGGGAATGAGATATACTGCGCTGGTGCCGGGGGGGCAGAGGGAATGAGATATACTGCGCTGGTGCCGGGGGGGCAGAGGGAATGAGATATACTGCGCTGGTGTCGGGGGGGGCAGAGGGAATGAGATATACTGCGCTGGTGCCGGGGAAGTGAGATATACTACGCTGGGGGTAATATTTACTGCGCTGGTGCCGGGGGGTAGAGGGAATGAGATATACTGCGCTGGTGCCGGGGGGGGCAGAGGGAATGAGATATACTGCGCTGGTGCCGGGGGGGGCAGAGGGAATGAGATATACTGCGCTGGTGCCGGGGGGGGGGCAGAGGGAATGAGATATACTGCGCTGGTGCCGGGGGGGGGGAAGGGCAGAGGGAATGAGATATACTGCGCTGGTGCCGGGGGGGGGGAAGGGCAGAGGGAATGAGATATACTGCGCTGGTGCCGGGGGGGCAGAGGGAATGAGATATACTGCGCTGGTGCCGGGGGGGCAGAGGGAATGAGATATACTGCGCTGGTGCCGGGGGGGCAGAGGGAATGAGATATACTGCGCTGGTGCCGGGGGAGGGCAGAGGGAATGAGATATACTGCGCTGGTGCCGGGGGGGGGGGGGCAGAGGGAATGAGATATACTGCGCTGGTGCCGGGGGGCAGAGGGAATGAGATATACTGCGCTAGTGCCGGGGGGGTAGAGGGAATGAGATATACTGCGCTGGTGCCGGGGGGGCAGAGGGAATGAGATATACTGCGCTGGTGCCGGGGGAGGCAGAGGGAATGAGATATACTGCGCTGGTGCCGGGGGGGTAGAGGGAATGAGATATACTGCGCTGGTGCCGGGGGGGCAGAGGGAATGAGATATACTGCGCTGGTGCCGGGGGGGCAGAGGGAATGAGATATACTGCGCTGGTGCCGGGGGGGCAGAGGGAATGAGATATACTGCGCTGGTGCCGGGGGGGCAGAGGGAATGAGATATACTGCGCTGGTGCCGGGGGGGCAGAGGGAATGAGATATACTGCGCTAGTGCCGGGGGGGCAGAGGGAATGAGAAATACTGCGCTGGTGCCGGGGGGGGGGGGGGGCGACATTGATCTCTGTACTCACATGAGAAACATGTCCTGGTCTTGTAGCTCCGAATCTCTCATAAAACGAAACATGATGCGCAACCACGGCACTGCTGCTGTAAAAACGCACAACATGTGAGACACACACACTACATCTCCCTTCTATTCCTACCCACACACTACATCTCACAGCTATTCGTGCACACACACACTACATCTCACAGCTATTCGTGCACACACACACACACTACATCTCACAGCTATTCCTGCACACACACTACATCTCACAGCTATTCGTGCACACACACTACATCTCACAGCTATTCGTGCACACACACACACACTACATCTCACAGCTATTCCTGCACACACACACACTACATCTCACAGCTATTCCTGCACACACACACACTACATCTCACAGCTATTCCTGCACACACACACACTACATCTCACAGCTATTCGTGCACACACACACTATATCACATCGCTATACACACACACTACATCACATTGCTATACACACTACATCACATTGCTATACACACACACTACATCACATTGCTATACACACACACTACATCACATTGCTATACACACACACTACATCACATTGCTATACACACACACTACATCACATTGCTATACACACACACTACATCACATTGCTATACACACACACACACTACATCACATTGCTATACACACACACACACTACATCACATTGCTATACACACACACTACATCACATTGCTATACACACACACTACATCACATTGCTATACACACACTACATCACATTGCTATACACACACACACTACATCACATTGCTATACACACACACACTACATCACATTGCTATATACACACACTACATCACATTGCTATACACACACTACATCACATTGCTATATACACACTACATCACATTGCTATACACACACACACTACATCACATTGCTATATACACACACTACATCACATTGCTATACACACACACTACATCACATTGCTATACACACACACACTACATCACATTGCTATATACACACACACTACATCACATTGCTATACACACACACTACATCACATTGCTATACACACACACTACATCACATTGCTATACACACACACTACATCACATTGCTATACACACACACACACTACATCACATTGCTATACACACACACTACATCACATTGCTATACACACACACACTAAATCACATTGCTATACACACACACACTAAATCACATTGCTATACACACACTACATCACATTGCTATACACACACTACATCACATTGCTATACACACACACACTACATCACATTGCTATACACACACTACATCACATTGCTATATACACACACTAAATCACATTGCTATACACACACACACTAAATCACATTGCTATACACACACACACTACATCACATTGCTATACACACACACTACATCACATTGCTATACACACACACACTACATCACATTGCTATATACACACACACTAAATCACATTGCTATACACACACACACTAAATCACATTGCTATACACACACACACTACATCACATTGCTATACACACACACACTACATCACATTGCTATACACACACACTACATCACATTGCTATACACACACACTACATCACATTGCTATACACACACACACTACATCACATTGCTATACACACACACTACATCACATTGCTATATACACACACACTACATCACATTCCTATACACACACACTACATCACATTGCTATACACACACACACACTACATCACATTGCTATACACACACACACACTACATCACATTGCTATACACACACACACTACATCACATTGCTATACACACACACACTACATCACATTGCTATACACACACACACTACATCACATTGCTATACACACACACTACATCACATTGCTATATACACACACACTACATCACATTGCTATACACACACACACTACATCACATTGCTATATACACACACACTACATCACATTGCTATACACACACACACTACATCACATTGCTATACACACACACACTACATCACATTGCTATACACACACACTACATCACATTGCTATACACACACACTACATCACATTGCTATATACACACACACTACATCACATTGCTATACACACACACTACATCACATTGCTATACACACACACACTACATCACATTGCTATACACACACACTACATCACATTGCTATACACACACACACACTACATCACATTGCTATACACACACACTACATCACATTGCTATACACACACTACATCACATTGCTATACACACACACACCACATCACATTGCTATATACACACACTACATCACATTGCTATACACACACACACTACATCACATTGCTATACACACACACACCACATCACATTGCTATATACACACACTACATCACATTGCTATACACACACACACTACATCACATTGCTATACACACACACTACATCACATTGCTATACACACACTACATCACATTGCTATACACACACACACCACATCACATTGCTATACACACACACACTACATCACATTGCTATACACACACACACTACATCACATTGCTACACACACACACTACATCACATTGCTATACACACACACACACACTACATCACATTGCTATACACACACACTACATCACATTGCTATACACACACACACTACATCACATTGCTACACACACACTACATCACATTGCTATACACACACACACACTACATCACATTGCTATACACACACACTACATCACATTGCTATACACACACTACTATTCCTATACACACACACTACATCACATTGCTACACACACACTACATCACATTGCTATACACACACACACTACATCACATTGCTACACACACACTACATCACATTGCTACACACACACTACATCACATTGCTACACACACACTACATCACATTGCTATACACACACACACACTACATCACATTGCTACACACACACTACATCACATTGCTATACACACACACACACACTACATCACATTGCTATACACACACTACATCACATTGCTATACACACACACTACATCACATTGCTACACACACACTACATCACATTGCTACACACACACTACATCACATTGCTACACACACACACACTACATCACATTGCTATATACACACACTACATCACATTGCTATACACACACACTACATCACATTGCTATACACACACACTACATCACATTGCTATACACACACACTACATCACATTGCTATACACACACACACTACATCACATTGCTATACACACACACACACTACATCACATTGCTATACACACACACTACATCACATTGCTATACACACACACACTACATCACATTGCTATACACACCACTACATCACATTGCTATACACACCACTACTACATTCACAATGCTATAACACACACACTACATCCCATTGCTATACACACACAATACATCACATTGCTATACCACACACACTACATCACATTGCTATATACACACACTCAACATCACATTGCTATACACACACACATACATCACATTGCTATACCACAAACACTAAATCACATTGCTATAACACAACACTACATCACATTGCCTATACACACCACACTACATCACATTGCTATATACACACACTACATCAACATTGCTATACACACACACTACATCACATTGCTATACCACACACACTACATCACATTGCTATACACACACACCTACATCACATTGCTATACACACACACACTACATCACATTGCTATACACACACCACTACATCACATTGCTATACCACACCACACTAAATCACCATTGCTATACACACACACACTACATCACATTGCTATATACACACACTACATCACATTGCTATACACACACACACTACATCACATTGCTATATACACACACTACATCACTTTGCTATACACACACACACACTACATCACATTGCTATACACACACACTACATCACATTGCTATACACACACACTACATCACATTGCTATACACACACACTACATCACATTGCTATACACACACACACTACATCACATTGCTATACACACACACACTACATCACATTGCTATACACACACACACTACATCACATTGCTATACACACACACACTACATCACATTGCTATATACACACACTACATCACATTGCTATACACACACTACATCACATTGCTATACACACACACTACATCACATTGCTATACACACACACACTACATCACATTGCTATACACACACACACTACATCACATTGCTATACACACACACTACATCACATTGCTATACACACACACACTACATCACATTGCTATACACACACTACATCACATTGCTATACACACACACTACATCACATTGCTATATACACACACACTACATCACATTGCTATACACACACACACTACATCACATTGCTATACACACACACACACTACATCACATTGCTATACACACACTACATCACATTGCTATACACACACACACACTACATCACATTGCTATACACACACACTACATCACATTGCTATACACACAACTACATCACATTGCTATACACACACACACTACATCACATTGCTATATACACACACTACATCACATTGCTATACACACACTACATCACATTGCTATACACACACACACTACATCACTTTGCTATACACACACACTACATCACATTGCTATACACACACACACTACATCACATTGCTATATACACACACACTACATCACATTGCTATACACACACACACTACATCACATTGCTATACACACACAACACTACATCACATTGCTATATACACACACTCTACATCACATTGCTATACACACACACTACATCACATTGCATATACACACACACTACATCACATTGCTATACACACACACTACATCACATTGCTATACACACCACACTACATCACATTGCTATACACACACCACTACACTCACATTGCTATCACACACACACTACTCACATTGCTATACACACACACTACATCACATTGCTATACACACACACACACTACATCACATTGCTATACACACACACACTATATCACATTGCTATACACACACACTACATCACATTGCTATACACACACACTACATCACATTGCTATACACACACACTACATCACATTGCTATAACACACACACTACATCACATTGCTATACACACACACACACTACATCACATTGCTATATACACACACACTACATCACATTGCTATACACACACACACACTACATCACATTGCTATACACACACACACACTACATCACATTGCTAGACACACACACACTAAATCACATTGCTATACACACACACACTACATCACATTGCTATACACACACACACACTACATTCACATTGCTATATACACACACACTACATCACATTGCTATACACACACACACTACATCACATTGCTATACACACACTACATCACATTGCTATACACACACACTACATCACATTGCTATACACACACACACACTACATCACATTGCTATACACACACACACTACATCACATTGCTATACACACACACACTACATCACATTGCTATACACACACTACATCACATTGCTATACACACACACACTACATCACATTGCTATACACACACACACTACATCACATTGCTATATACACACACTACATCACATTGCTACACACACACTACATCACATTGCTACACACACACTACATCACATTGCTATACACACACACACTACATCACATTGCTATACACACACACTACATCACATTGCTATACACACACACTACATCACATTGCTATACACACACACTACATCACATTGCTATACACACACACTACATCACATTGCTATACACACACACTACATCACATTGCTATACACACACACTACATCACAAGCAGACAAACACACACACTACATCACATTGCTATACACACACACACTACATCACATTGCTATACACACACACACTACATCACATTGCTATACACACACACACTACATCACATTGCTATACACACACACACACACTACATCACATTGCTATATACACACACACTACATCACATTGCTATACACACACACTACATCACATTGCTATACACACACACACTACATCACATTGCTATACACACACACACTACATCACATTGCTATACACACACACACACACTACATCACATTGCTATATACACACACACTACATCACATTGCTATACACACACACTACATCACATTGCTATATACACACACACACTACATCACATTGCTATACACACACACTACATCACATTGCTATACACACACACTACATCACATTGCTATACACACACAACTACATCACATTGCTATATACACACACTACATCACATTGCTATACACACACACACTACATCACATTGCTATATACACACACACACTACATCACATTGCTATATACACACACACTACATCACATTGCTATACACACACACACACTACATCACATTGCTATACACACTACTATTCCTATACACACACACACACTACATCACATTGCTATACACACACTACATCACATTGCTATACACACACACACTACATCACATTGCTAATACACACACACACTACATTCACATTGCCTATACACACACACCACTACATCACATTGCTATACACACACCACACTACATCACATTGCTATACACAAACACACTACATCACATTGCTATACACACACACACACACTACATCACATTGCATATACACACCACACTACATCACATTGCTATACACACACACTACATCACATTGCTATATACACACTACATACACCTTGCTATACACACACACTACATCACATTGCCTATACACTACACACTACATCACATTGCCTATACACACACACACTACATCACATTGCTATACACACACACACTACATCACATTGCTATATACAACACACACATACATCATGACAATATACACACACACACTACATCACATTGCTATATACACACACACACTACATCACATTGCTATACACACACACACTACATCACATTGCTATAAACACACACACTACATCACATTGCTATACACACACTACATCACATTGCTATACATCACTACTACATCACATTGCTATACCACACACACACACATACATCACATTGCTATACACACACACACACTACATCACATTGCTATAATACACTCACACTACGATCACATTGCTATACACCACACACACTACTATCATTGCTATACAACACACACTACATCACATTGCTATACACACACTACATCACATTGCTATACACACACACTACATCACATTGCTATACACACACACACTACATCACATTGCTATACACACCCACACTACATCACCATTGCTATACACACACACACTACATCACATTGCTACACACACACACTACATCACATTGCTATACACACACACAGCTACATCACATTGCTATACACACACACACTACATCACATTGCTATACACACACACACTACATCACATTGCTATACACACACACTACATCACATTGCTATACACACACACTACATCACATTGCTATACACACACACTACATCACATTGCTATACACACACACTACATCACATTGCTATACACACACACTACATCACATTGCTATACACACACACACACACTACATCACATTGCTATACACACACACACTATATCACATTGCTATACACACACACTACATCACATTGCTATACACACACACTACATCACATTGCTATACACACACACTACATCACATTGCTATACACACACACTACATCACATTGCTATACACACACACACTACATCACATTGCTATATACACACACACTACATCACATTGCTATACACACACACACACTACATCACATTGCTATACACACACACACACTACATCACATTGCTATACACACACACACTAAATCCATTGCTATACACACACACACTACAGTCACATTGCTATACACACAACACACACTACATCACATTGCTATATACATTACACACCACTACATCACATTGCTATAGCACACACACACTACATCACATTGCTATACACACACTACATCACATTGCTATAGCACACACACTACATCACATTGCTATACACACACACACACTACATCACATTGCTATACACACACACACTACATCACATTGCTATACACACCCACACTACATCACATTGCTATACACACACTACATTCACATGCTATACACACACACACACATCACATCACTATACACACACACACTACATCACAGTTGCTATATACACACTACTACATCACATTGCTACACACACACTACATCACATTGCTACACACACACTACATCACATTGCTATACACACACACACTACATCACATTGCTATACACACACACTACATCACATTGCTATACACACACACTACATCACATTGCTATATCACACACACTACATCACATTGCTATACACACACACTACATCACATTGCTATACACACACACTACATCACATTGCTATACACACACACTACATCACATTGCTATACACACACACACTACATCACATTGCTATACACACACACACTACATCACATTGCTATACACACACACACTACATCACATTGCTATACACACACACACTACATCACATTGCTATACACACACACACACACTACATCACATTGCTATATACACACACACTACATCACATTGCTATACACACACACACTACATCACATTGCTATACACACACACACTACATCACATTGCTATACACACACACACTACATCACATTGCTATACACACACACACACACTACATCACATTGCTATATACACACACACTACATCACATTGCTATACACACACACTACATCACATTGCTATATACACACACACACTACATCACATTGCTATACACACACACTACATCACATTGCTATACACACACACTACATCACATTGCTATACACACACACACTACATCACATTGCTATATACACACACTACATCACATTGCTATACACACACACACTACATCACATTGCTATATACACACACACACTACATCACATTGCTATATACACACACACTACATCACATTGCTATACACACACACACACTACATCACATTGCTATACACACTACTATTCCTATACACACACACACTACATCACATTGCTATACACACACTACATCACATTGCTATACACACACACTACATCACATTGCTATATACACACACACTACATCACATTGCTATACACACACACACTACATCACATTGCTATACACACACACACTACATCACATTGCTATACACACACACACTACATCACATTGCTATACACACACACACACACTACATCACATTGCTATATACACACACACTACATCACATTGCTATACACACACACTACATCACATTGCTATATACACACTACATCACATTGCTATACACACACACTACATCACATTGCTATACACACACACTACATCACATTGCTATACACACACACACTACATCACATTGCTATACACACACACACTACATCACATTGCTATATACACACACACACTACATCACATTGCTATATACACACACACACTACATCACATTGCTATATACACACACACACTACATCACATTGCTATATACACACACACACTACATCACATTGCTATATACACACACACTACATCACATTGCTATACACACACTACATCACATTGCTATACACACACACACTACATCACATTGCTATACACACACACACACACTACATCACATTGCTATACACACACACACACACTACATCACATTGCTATATACACACACACTACATCACATTGCTATACACACACACACACTACATCACATTGCTATACACACACACTACATCACATTGCTATACACACACTACATCACATTGCTATACACACACACTACATCACATTGCTATACACACACACACTACATCACATTGCTATACACACACACTACATCACATTGCTATACACACACACACTACATCACATTGCTACACACACACACTACATCACATTGCTATATACACACACACTACATCACATTGCTATACACACACACACTACATCACATTGCTATACACACACACACTACATCACATTGCTATACACACACACACTACATCACATTGCTATATACACACACACTACATCACATTGCTATACACACACACACTACATCACATTGCTATACACACACACTACATCACATTGCTATATACACACACACTACATCACATTGCTATATACACACACACACTACATCACATTGCTACACACACTACTATTCCTATACACACACACACTACATCACATTGCTATACACACTACTATTCCTATACACACACACACTACATCACATTGCTACACACACTACTATTCCTATACACACACAACTATTCCTACACATATATAAATATATATATAAACACCCACCTGTATTCCGGGACACAATAGCACAAACTGACAACAAAACAAACTGCAAAAGGAAATGACGTCAAACACCGCTTTCCGCCATCAGAATCTATGTCCCTTCTTTGACCCAGAATTCAACACTCTTTGTGATGTCATAAGCAAGCGACGTGCAACCTTCCATATATATAATGACGGTGTATGAGACAAAAGCAAAATGGCGGCTACGCACAACGGCACCGGAAATGACATCCTATCTTCTCAGAACAGGTGTACTTAAAATGAGTGTTCGTGTATTATACCCCTGCACCTCTGTGTGTTATACCCCTGCACCTCTGTGTGTTATACCCCTGCACCTCTGTGTATTATACCCCTGCACCTCTGTGTATTATACCCCTGCACCTCTGTGTGTTATACCCCTGCACCTCTGTGTGTTATACCCCTGCACCTCTGTATTATACCCCTGCACCTCTGTGTGTTATACCCCTGCACCTCTGTGTGTTATACCCCTGCACCTCTGTGTGTTATACCCCTGCACCTCTGTATTATACCCCTGCACCTCTGTGTGTTATACCCCTGCACCTCTGTGTATTATACCCCTGCACCTCTGTGTGTTATACCCCTGCACCTCTGTGTGTTATACCCCTGCACCTCTGTGTATTATACCCCTGCACCTCTGTGTGTTATACCCCTGCACCTCTGTGTGTTATACCCCTGCACCTCTGTGTATTATACCCCTGCACCTCTGTGTATTATACCCCTGCACCTCTGTGTGTTATACCCCTGCACCTCTGTGTGTTATACCCCTGCACCTCTGTGTATTATACCCCTGCACCTCTGTGTATTATACCCCTGCACCTCTGTGTGTTATACCCCTGCACCTCTGTGTATTATACCCCTGCACCTCTGTGTGTTATACCCCTGCACCTCTGTGTGTTATACCCCTGCACCTCTGTGTATTATACCCCTGCACCTCTGTATTATACCCCTGCACCTCTGTGTGTTATACCCCTGCACCTCTGTGTATTATACCCCTGCACCTCTGTGTGTTATACCCCTGCACCTCTGTGTGTTATACCCCTGCACCTCTGTGTATTATACCCCTGCACCTCTGTGTATTATACCCCTGCACCTCTGTGTATTATACCCCTGCACCTCTGTGTATTATACCCCTGCACCTCTGTGTGTTATACCCCTGCACCTCTGTGTGTTATACCCCTGCACCTCTGTGTGTTATACCCCTGCACCTCTGTGTATTATACCCCTGCACCTCTGTGTATTATACCCCTGCACCTCTGTGTATTATACCCCTGCACCTCTGTGTATTATACCCCTGCACCTCTGTGTATTATACCCCTGCACCTCTGTGTATTATACCCCTGCACCTCTGTGTATTATACCCCTGCACCTCTGTGTATTATACCCCTGCACCTCTGTGTATTATACCCCTGCACCTCTGTGTTATACCCCTGCACCTCTGTATTATACCCCTGCACCTCTGTATTATACCCCTGCACCTCTGTGTATTATACCCCTGCACCTCTGTGTATTATACCCCTGCACCTCTGTGTATTATACCCCTGCACCTCTGTATTATACCCCTGCACCTCTGTATTATACCCCTGCACCTCTGTGTGTTATACCCCTGCACCTCTGTGTATTATACCCCTGCACCTCTGTGTATTATACCCCTGCACCTCTGTGTATTATACCCCTGCACCTCTGTGTATTATACCCCTGCACCTCTGTGTATTATACCCCTGCACCTCTGTGTATTATACCCCTGCGCCTCTGTGTATTATACCCCTGCGCCTCTGTGTATTATACCCCTGCGCCTCTGTGTTATACCCCTGCACCTCTGTGTGTGACACCCCTGCGCCTCTGTGTTATACCCCTGCGCCTCTGTGTGTGACACCCCTGCGCCTCTGTGTGTGACACCCCTGCGCCTCTGTGTGTGACACCCCTGCGCCTCTGTGTGTGACACCCCTGCGCCTCTGTGTTATACCCCTGCGCCTCTGTGTGTGACACCCCTGCGCCTCTGTGTGTGACACCCCTGCGCCTCTGTGTGTGACACCCCTGCGCCTCTGTGTGTGACACCCCTGCGCCTCTGTGTGTGACACCCCTGCGCCTCTGTGTGTGTGACACCCCTGCGCCTCTGTGTGTGTGACACCCCTGCGCCTCTGTGTGTGTGACACCCCTGCGCCTCTGTGTGTGTGACACCCCTGCGCCTCTGTGTGTGTGACACCCCTGCGCCTCTGTGTGTGTGACACCCCTGCGCCTCTGTGTGTGTGACACCCCTGCGCCTCTGTGTGTGTGACACCCCTGCGCCTCTGTGTGTGTGACACCCCTGCGCCTCTGTGTGTGTGACACCCCTGCGCCTCTGTGTGTGTGACACCCCTGCGCCTCTGTGTGTGTGACACCCCTGCGCCTCTGTGTGTGTGACACCCCTGCGCCTCTGTGTGTGTGACACCCCTGCGCCTCTGTGTGTGTGACACCCCTGCGCCTCTGTGTGTGTGAGACACCCCTGCGCCTCTGTGTGTGTGAGACACCCCTGCGCCTCTGTGTGTGTGAGACACCCCTGCGCCTCTGTGTGTGTGAGACACCCCTGCGCCTCTGTGTGTGTGAGACACCCCTGCGCCTCTGTGTGTGTGAGACACCCCTGCGCCTCTGTGTGTGTGAGACACCCCTGCGCCTCTGTGTGTGTGAGACACCCCTGCGCCTCTGTGTGTGTGAGACACCCCTGCGCCTCTGTGTGTGTGAGACACCCCTGCGCCTCTGTGTGTGTGAGACACCCCTGCGCCTCTGTGTGTGTGAGACACCCCTGCGCCTCTGTGTGTGTGTGACACCCCTGGGCCTCTGTGTGTGTGAGACACCCCTGCGCCTCTGTGTGTGTGAGACACCCCTGCGCCTCTGTGTGTGTGAGACACCCCTGCGCCTCTGTGTGTGTGAGACACCCCTGCGCCTCTGTGTGTGTGAGACACCCCTGCGCCTCTGTGTGTGTGTGACACCCCTGCGCCTCTGTGTGTGTGTGACACCCCTGCGCCTCTGTGTGTGTGTGACACCCCAGCGCCTCTGTGTGTGTGTGACACCCCTGCGCCTCTGTGTGTGTGTGACACCCCTGCGCCTCTGTGTGTGTGTGACACCCCTGCGCCTCTGTGTGTGTGTGACACCCCTGCGCCTCTGTGTGTGTGTGACACCCCTGCGCCTCTGTGTGTGTGTGACACCCCTGCGCCTCTGTGTGTGTGTGTGACACCCCTGCGCCTCTGTGTGTGTGTGTGACACACCCTTGCCCCTTTTGTGTGTTCAGTGGCAGGAGTGTTCTCAGAGCGGCCTCAATAAGCGGCTCACAAACATTCTGCCCCAGGGATAGGAGAGTTTATTTACCCTACGGAAAAGACACAGATGTACAGGATTTCCACGGTTAAGCCGTGAAGACACGGATCTCGTTGTGATTGCTAAGGATTAGAGCAGTTTCCTTGAGGGGCCACCACGTGCACATCTAGGGCACAAGAGTCACCCACAGCATTGGCAGAGTTTGACTTAAAGTTTGCTCTACACTGGAATACCACTGGCTAGGACGACATCCAGAGCTTATGATCCAAGGGAACTTTTCACCATCGTCCCCAGATAAGTACTTGATTCACTGCTGTTTGCTAGCTTGTCTTTATAAAGTTGCGTCCCCATTTGATTGATGGAACTGTAGTAAACAGGAGCAATTAATACTTCAACGTACACCATATAATAGCTATAGCTTCTGCATTCTTTTTGGGACAGCCAAATAAGGAACATTGCTTGGTTTCTGAGTGCAAAAACCTAACCCATAGCAGAACTATGTGCAATTGTATTAATTGCTGATACCCTACCTGCTTGGACTGTCACAGCTACATAGGAGAGGTGTAGGTCACTTGCATCAACACAGGACGCTAAAAAAATGATTTTTGGGGAAAAAAAGATTACTTTTTGTCATGTTATCTCCTTTAAAGCTGTGTTGTGTAAATGATTAAGTACATACCAATACTTATGTATTTCTGCCATAGTCAAACATTATTTCCTATTGGTACTGGCATAATTATTAGCTTAAGGTTACAAGTTATGCACCATATTTAGGCTGTCTACTACTTATAATTATAGGCATGGTAATAGCTTGCTAAGGTAGACACCTGAATAAAGTGTAGCTTCTAACACAGAGGTACAACTAGAAAACAACGATATATAACATATCTAGGATATAACCTTAGTTAACCTCAATCTGAAAATATTTTGTTTTCTTATGTTTATCTTACTTGGGTTTTGCCTGGATATATTTCTGACTTATGAAAAAAAGAGGGAGGAAGAGAACGATGGCACTACATTTGTTTCCTAACGGATGTATCAATAGTCTGTCAAATACTGACATATATTGGACTAGATTAGGGTATAATGTAAGGCTGGTGCTGTACATAAAAGAGAAACTAGAGACAAGGGAAGCAGTGAACCACAGGTGGAGTATGTACGTGAATAGCACTCAACAACACTTTAATAGCCTAAATACAATGTGAACTGTGGAAAGTAAATTGTAATTCTTTTCCGGATGGAGGGCTTAAAACTTAACTTTTATTGTCACACAAAAATATAAAATACGGAATGGAACATAAAAACACAGTGTAGGACTATCCTGTGCAGCGCAATCGCAAAATTGCTATATCATCTTAATATTAAGGTGTTTGAAAACAACCCACTATTGGGATATCAAATAGAGAGAGTTTTCAAAATAATAGAAATTATTGTCTTCCCAGAGTAGGTTTTTTTTTTCTCCCTATTATACTGAAATGGAGTGGTACGAGCCACTAGTACATCTAACAATGTGTACACATTGGTATATATTGTTACGCAATCAGACCCAAGTGAAGGGGACAGCACTCTCAGGCCGGACCAGGTACACATCTCTGACCCTGTAACATGCACAGCCCTGGGTGCACAATAGCACTCTCTGGAAGCTGCACTGTCGACAGAGTCACAGGCTTTCGTGTGGTGCTGCGGTGGCCGGCCCTTCCGGTTTGGTCCCCCCAGTGTCCCTCCCGGTACATACGTGATTTTTTTTTTTTTTTTTTTTTGGTCCCTCGTGGCCCTGTAATGTCCCTCATATAGTTGGTGGGTATAGTGGGAGCGCCTTGGCCTTACCTAGGCCTTCCGCGGCCTTGTCCCAGGAATCCATTGCGGTGGCGGTGTCCCTCTTCCAAATGCTGGCGTCCGGGGCGTCCCACGTGGTCCATAGTCTGTCGATCTGTGTTGCGCAGGCTCCTCCGGTGGCTCCGGCCTTCTCAGCGTCTGCTTCCGGTCTCGGGTCCTCCAGCGGCGGTACTTCTGGTGACGTCATTTCCGGTTCCTCCATTCGACGCCTGGCCATGAAGAGGAGTGCATCAAGCTCCCCACGCGGCTCTGCAGGTAAGAAAGGAGTGCCGCGGGGGGGGGGGGACTTCGGCTCCAGGGGTTAGGCCTACAGGGGCGATGGGGGCTGTGACGGACCCTTCGGTCAGGACTGAAAGCGTTAACTTTATTTTCTAAATACAAGTTGCTGGCTCCAGCCATAATTTAGTTAGTGATAGGAATTCCATTGTTTGATCACCTCCAGAGTCAGACTGTTGGTGATAAGGACTCCATTGTGTCTTATGTTTAACTTGATATCTGCCTAAGTAAAGTAATGTATTCTATTGTATCATGTAAAAGGGCGTGTTCCCTCCATCTAATGTACAACAGTCTTTCAACCCCCCCATCTGGGGTCAAACCTGTATAAATACTAGGCATCTAGCCTTTAATAAATGTCATTCTGTTTTAAACCTGATGTGAAGCCTGGTCTCATGTTTGAGGTGAAAAACTGGCTGGGTTGTGAGTTGCTGATTCCCTATGCAGGACATTGTTCATCTGGTGTTAACCCTTGGTATCCTGTTGGTACCGTAACAGGGGCTAAAGGTGCTCAGAGTGCTCGGGGGCTTAAAACATTAGAAAAAGGGGTGCATGGAGCAGCAAGGGAGCAATATGCGAGTCATAAGGGGACTTATGGAACCGAACTCGGTTCGGGTGATCAGGATAAGGGGGCTAATAGAACCGCTACCGTGCGGTCCAGGGCTAAGGCCCCAGCGGGCAAAAATAAAGGTGGTGCGACACCTATTAGGCTCGGCGTGGGTAGAATGGAATGTGATAACGTGGACTCTGATTCCACGGGTGTGGCGATTGCCACGGATGATGGCAGCATGGATGGGATTGACTGAGGATAGGACTAGTAGGCCGCGATGCCGCCCGCTGCTAGGAAGGTAGTTACTAGGTCGGCTGCGAGGCAGGGCACTCCATCACAGTTTCATAGTCTAGATATGGAATTAGCGCCAACTAGAAGTCGCAAGAAAGCCCCTGCACAGGCCCCTAAGACAGAGCACTTTAGTGAGGATATTGAGGATTTTTCTGAGGAAGAGCAAAGTGTGCAGGTTGGAGAGGGGCGTGGTAAGCCCATGTGTTCCCAGAATGCCTGTGGGGGGGGGTTTCAGCAGTGTGCGAGCAGGGGTAAGGGGAGAGCTGAACTTCCCCTATGTGGTACTCCTCTCTTGCATTCTGTTTTTCAGGATAGCGGCATGGCGACTACTGGCGATTCCGGAAGTGGTATGGAGAGAGGTACAGAGAGCGGTGCAGATTCCATGGTGTCGGAGGATGAGCGTCCATCGACTTCGGGCGTGGTGGTGTTACCGCCTAGGATGGGGTTGCAAACCGGTGAGTCCTCAGTTTGTGGGGTTCAGGGGTTTCACGTAAACCTCTGATGATTCTGGGTCGGAGAATGACAGAGTTGGGTTTAAATGCTAAGGGTCATAAGCGAATGTACAAAATGCTTAGGTGGTTGACTGAGGAAAGAGTCTGCTAAGAGGGGGTTGCAAAGATCTTCAGAACTTGTTACCTCTGAGAAGTCTTTCAATAGAGAATCAGATGGCTTGATTAATATACCGGTCATGTATCCATAATGTCTAAAAAATGTGGAATTAATAATTGACATAAAAGATTAGTGTCCAAGTGATGGTGCTAGAGGTCAAATCCTGGGCGCTTGGTCTATACCTTTTTTATCTATACGTCTGGAACTGGGTTGGGATGCCCTATCAGAGTCAGGGAAGCGCGTGGACCTGCTAACCACAAGGTGGCACTCCACGGCGATACACGATCCTGATCATCTTATGATTTGCACGAACACCTTAAAACTAAGACGGTTCGGCGCATTCAAGAGGGGAAGTATGTCAACATCTTTGAGCTCTCTGTGGAAGCCTTAAGGCAGAAAGAGAGCCGAAGATGGGACCGGGACGAAGAAATACCAGCGCCCTGACACATTCCATAAGTGGCGACGTTGTTTCAGGATTTATGCTTCTTGTTTCTTGGAAAAATGGCCCGACCAGTGTTTAGCCACATTAAAATATATGGAGAACATGGAAATCATTGCGGAAAATTACAGTGATGGAGCATGGCGGGATTACGATAAAAAATTCCGTAGGAAGATGGTGGGTAACCCTCTTCTGGACTTCAGTTGTGTGGAGATGCAGCTCTGGGCCCGGTTGGGTCCTGCGCAGGTCTCAGGGGCTTCTGCTCCTCCAGCGGGATCACACCAGGTCTGCTCTGCTAGTAGGTTTCGCAGATGCCCCGCCAGGGTCTGTTGGAAGTTTCATGATAAGCACTTTGCACTGGGAACTGCTTGTTCCTTTTGGCACGCATGCCGCAACTGCAGGGGACCTCACCCATCAGCATAATGCTTCAAGAAAAGCAAAAAATAGGACAAGATCACGTGGCCCTGTTGTCGGTAAGACCTTGGCTCGTGCTGTACCCAGATAGGGAAGCAGCTGCCTTGCTGGAGTTTGGTCTCCAGGAAGATTTCATTATTCCGGTACAAGTTAAGGGATCTGCGGACCGCAGGAACCTGAAATCAGCTTACCAATTTCCAGAGGCATTAAAGAAAAAAATTGGGTAAGGAAGTTTCTCTGGGTAGAATGGTGTTATGGTATAACCCTGTTATCGAGGGTTAATACCAGATGAAAGATGCCCTGAATATGGGATCAGCAACACACGAATCCAGAGACCAAGCTCCGTCTTGAGGGTAAAACGGAATCTGCTTTATTGAGGGCTATATGCCCGGTATTTTTGCAGGTCTCCCACCTGGTTGACACTCTCCTTCAACTCTCAGAGCTCTGTGTGTTCTTTAAAATCAGGTCATTTTGCTCAGATACTTGTTTATAGTCCTTCTCCTGCTTACTTCTGGTTCAAAAACAACTCCAACTGTCTTAGACAAAACAGTTACTCAAAACTGAAGTTAACCCCTCCCAGTACTGTTGGATTTGCACCCTGTACCTATAATGGACACAGGGTGACTTAACATAATGCCTGAATCCATAATCCTTAGGAAGGTTGACAGAGGGGTCTGTCACATGGGACACTCCTGCAGACCCGGCTTGACCCTTTGGCGGGTCAACTTGGGGATGACCGGACTAGGAGGTGGTAGGAATGTCAGTTTACCGGGACAACCCATCTGCATTCCCGTTATGAGAGAGAATTCCTGTCTGTATAAATAAGGGTTCAACTTCTTCAGTGCCCAGACCAGGGCTAAACATTCCTTCAAGTTTTTGTTTTCAGAGACGCTTCTTTCCAGTTGGAGATAAATCTCATCGACTTCTTTTACGAGTTTTTTTTGTACCTGCTCTTTATAGGTATCCACAAGCCCTTGATACTGACGTAGGGTGCCCTTGAGTTGCTGCACCTCACTATGAGCCAGCATCAGCTTCTCCTCCAGTGTCGCTAAGTTTTGTCTTTAATGTTTCATGTTCCACTCTGATGCTGGTGTTTTCTGCGATCTGTCCGTGCAGCTTGTCTAGCAGAGATTCCTGTTCTAACCGCGCCTTTTCCTCTGCGCTCCTCTTCTCTCCCGCTAGCACCGTTACGTGATTGTTTAACGTGACCATTTCATCCTCTACTTGACTCTTTTCTCCTTCATCACTGTGTTGTAACTGGACTTCCACGTATCAATAATGGATAGAGATTTACTGAGCTCATCGTCCTGGGGCTCAGCAGCAGGTGGGTCAGTCTCTGCAGCATGGGTAGTCACAGGGTTAACATCGGCGGGACCCATGGGAGCATAGGCAGAAACAAGGGGGGCTAAATAATTTCCAAGGAAACATCAGCTGGCAAGTCCTTCATGACCCCCACATTCACATGTCTAGAGCCCAATCCAAATGTACCCGGGCAACAGGTAGGCGGAACACAGCGCCCCCTGCTACCCTCACAGCCACAGTGTCTCTGGTGTGCTGGTTCTCAGACACCAAGTTCTTTTGGAGCAAGGTCATGGTAGCACCAGTATCCCGTAGACCACTGACCTCCTTCCCATTCACTTTAACCAGTTGCTGGTGTTGTTGCTGGTTATCCCGGTGGGCAGCTTGCACGGGGTCTGCTTCATGTAGGATGCCCCAGCATTCTTCCTCCTCTACGCAGTGGGCAGCAGGCTGAGGGTTACGTCGGTTTCCGCCGGAGGGTCTTCTCCAGGACTGTGCTTGGTTCGCTGTGTTTAGGGGACAATCTGGTCTTTTGTGCCCTAGTTGCTTACATCCAAAGCACCGAGTAGGCTGTGAGTAATCCCGTGAGTTCAACCGGGCTGTCTGAGGATAGTTCGTGGCTGAAGGCGCTGTGGTAGAGCGGTGCGCCGGGGGTTGGTAGCTGCTGGGGTGACTGTGGGTCTGTACTCCACTCTGGCAGGGATCTTAGTGGTAGCAGTGTCCAGTTTGCAGGCATCCGTATACTCATCTGCCAGGCGAGCAGCTTCATGCAGAGTGGAGGGTTTACGGTCCCGAACCCACTCTCTAACTCCTGCGGATAACTTGTCGAAGCAATGTTCCAACAGGAATAGCTGCAGCACCTCTTCCCCAGATACGGCTTGGCACCCCGCTATCCAGTGAGCTGCTGTGCGGTGCACCTTACATGCCCACTTGACGTAGGAATCTCCAGCTAGTTTAACAGTGTCTCTGAACCGTCTCCTGTATGCCTCCGGTGTAATCGCATACCTGGAGAGCAGATCCTCTTTTACAGCATTATAATCCCTGACTTCCTCATCTGGAATGGCCCGAAAAGCCTTGCTTGCCCGGCCGGATAATTTTCCGGATAATATCGTGACCCAGTCCTCTGCGGGTACCTTGTGTAGTGCACATTGCCTCTCAAAATCCGCAAGGTACCCATCAATCTCTCCTGTTTCAATGAAGTTTTTAAAAGCTGCAAAATGTACTTTTTCTCTTTTCCACTGGGGTAGGTTGGCCTCCACAGCTGCTATGACCCGGTCGATAATTTCTGCAGTCGGGTTGGGGCCATAATGTGCCAGTCTTATTTTAACCGCCCGGTCAAAGCTTGCTTCTTCGGGGGTTCTGTCTGATATGCTGGGCTCATTGGTTCCTTCGGGCCCTGGTACTCCGTCCATCTCAGTCAGTATTGTAATAATCTCCCTCTTCCTGATGTTACTGGGCTGTCGGCCCCGTTGTTCTAGCAGGTCTTTAAGGGTGGCTCCTTTCAGCCTTTCATACGGTATTCCATTAGGTCCGGCTGTGTAGTTGCTCTTCTGGGTGATGAGGATCATCCCGTCGCTTGCCACCAATTGTTATGGTATAACCCGGTTATCGAGGGTTAATACCAGATGAAATATGCCCTGAATATGGGATCAGCAACACACGGATCCAGTTAATTTCCCCACAAACACGAGACCAAGCTCCGTCTTGAGGGTAAAACAGAATCTACTTTATTGAGGACTATATGCCCGGTATTTATGCAGATCTCCCACCTGGTTGACACTCTCCTTCAACTCTCAGAGCTCTGTTTTCTTTAAAATCAGGTCCTTTTGCTCAGATACTTGTTTATAGTCCTGCTTACTTCTGGTTCAAAAACAACTCCAACTGTCTTAGACAAAACAGTTACTCAAACCTGAGGTTAACCCCTCCAGTACTGTTGGATTTGCTGTTGCCGAGGTGGCAGGGTAGGATAGAGTTGCTCACTATCTGGATGATTTTTTGTTGGTGGGCAGACAGGGCTCCAGGGAATGTGAGCTACTTCTGCACATCATGAGACTGTTAATGACTAAATTTGGTGTTCCCTTGGCAGAGGACAAAACAGAGGGCCCTTGTACATGTCTTACATTCTTAGGGATAGAAATTGACTCTGTAGCCAATGAATGTAGACTTCCGGCAGATAAAGTCCGGAAGATGCTGGAGGAAGTGAGAAGACTTGAGTCTGCAGGCTTTTGCACGTTAAAAGAGCTGCAATACTTGTTGGGTCTGCTCAACTTTGCAGGACGAGTCATCCCCATGGGGAGAATTTTTCTAAAAAGGATGGAGCGACTGTTGCCGGGGGTGACCTCCCCCAAGGCAAGAATTAAGGTTAACAAAGAAATGAGGGACGATCTCCAGGTTGGGGATCAGTTCCTTACTGAATTCAATGGGGTTTGCATTTGACGGAAACCTCAGACGTCCGCGCAGTCCATTCACCTTTTTACAGATGCGGCGGGGTCCTTCGGCTACGGTGCTTACCTAGATGGTAGGTGGAGTGCTGAGCCTTGGCCTGTCGAATGGACCGTTAAGGGTCTGACCAGGAACATGTCTCCTATAGCTCTTCCCCATTTTGGTGGCGTTGGAGATCTGGGGAGATGAACTTAAGAACAGTTCCGTTGTTTTTTTGGACGGATAATGTGTGGTCTTTGCCATCAATGGACTCTCATCTTCGTCCCCAGCAGTGGTTAGATATCTTAGGATTCTGGTCTTGGGATGCCTTAAGCGGAACATTGAGTTTCAGGCTAGGCATGTCCATGGGGTGGCTAATATTATAGCTGATACCCTTTCTCGTTTCCAATGGGAAAATTTTAGGAAGTTTGCTCCTAACGCTGCGACTCATGGTGTTCCCTGTCCTCCTTTCCTTTGGCAGGTAGCACTGGATGGCAGTCTCTGATTCCACTACTGAAGGCGTCCCTGGCACCTTCCACTTGGAAGTCTTACGTGAGGTATTGGAAAGAATGGGTATTCTTCTGCGATGTTCAGGGATTTCCTTCCTGCGCAAGTGAGCAAGATTGGTTGTTAAGCTGGCATACGGAGCTAAGAACTAAGCAGGTAAAAAAGGGGGCGGTGACTGCACGGTTGGCAGCGGTATTCTTTTTCTGTAAATTGTTCACTCTGACTGACTCTTCCAAGACGTTTTTGGTTCGCCAAATTCTTCAGGGCTGGGGGAGGTCGGAAGTGCGGCGACCTGACTTTCTGGAACCCATAATTGCTGATCTGTTACTCCTTTTGCTTCAAGTTCTACCTGACGTCTGTTCCTCGAAATACGAGGTTCAGCTGTTTTCTGCGGCATTCACCATGGCATTTCATGGTGCACTGCGAGTGGGGGAATTGGTACCGCAGTCTAAAATTACGAAAGTTGGAGGCATGCTGACCGAACACGTTAGAATGGGGTATTATTATTCATTCCTAGATCCAAAGTGGATCAGGAGTGTAGGGGGGCTTGGCTGTCTCTCCCTGTGAATCGGGGTTCCGCCTGTTGCCCTTACGTCCTGTTAAAGGCCTTCTCGGACGTGCGTCCAGTGGGTTCAAATAGGTTTTTAATTCACCAGGACGGTACCCCTCTTACGAGATTCCAGTTCCGGAGGGTCCTGGGATGGGCTGCAGAAAACGGGGATTTCAATCCCTATACCATAGCTCCTCACTCATTTAGGGTTGGAGCTGCTGCGGCGGCTTTAGGATGGTCTGCTGACCGTATAATGGCATTGGGGAGGTGGAAATCTAGGAGATATCAATTATATGTGAGACCCCTTTTATCCCACTGCTAAGAATTACAGTGTGTTGATGTGATGTTTTTACTGTTGTGGTTTGAACCTAACACTTGTTTCTATTACAGGGCCTAGCAGTGGTCCGCTTCATGCCTGGATTGTGGGGCACTCGTTCATGCACTGGGCAGCCATCCATGCTTCTACTTGACCTGGAGGACAGCAACTGGGGTTCTCGTCATCTAGGGTGGTTGTTAGGTGGCTAGGAAGGAGAGGCCTTTGTTGGGCAGATCTGCCTAGATTACTGCAAGATGCCATGAAACGATCTTGGCTCAATTCCTGGATGGGATTTGAGTGCGGTGATCCAGTCGGACCTGCCCTGCGCACCTTCGAAGCTTAGATGCCTGGTGTGAGAATGGGATGGTCAAAAAAAAAAAAAAAAATTTTTAACTTATGTATGTATGGCGATTAGCCCGGAGCGTAGCTAAGGGTTAAGGCCTGAGTGAGTGCTGCTGCTGTGTGTGTATTTGTTACAATGTTGCATTGTATTGTGAGGGGTTTACCAACCTTATATATGGGATGTGCAGGGACTCCACTTCCTCTTTCTTCCTGGAAGCTCTTTCTACAGTACGACTTGCAGCAGTTTTTCCAATGGAATGCGAACCTGTGGAATGGGAAGAGATGGATCTTGAGGACATAGAGTGGGTCGCACCATCCCCATCAGGGACTATTACGGTGGGTCAGGGCCATGTTTCAGGGCTGTCTATTTCCACTTCCCCTTCTGTGGGGGATGGTAGCCCCAATCTGTTCCCTTCCCCTGCACGGGGGAGCGGGATGGTGAGGCTAGGCCTGCCCAGGCATATCACCCGGTGGAGCTAGGCCTTCATGTAGAGGGTGCTGGGCCTGAGTTGCAAGGAGCGGTTAGGCAGAGGCTGTTAGGAAGCGGCCCCTAGAGAGCTCAGGGTTCCACACGGGAGAGTGCTCGGTAGGCCCGGTAATCGGTGGTGCTAGTAGTGGGAGCAGTGCGGCTTTACCTGCGTCGGTGGTCCTTTCGCGCTCTTGCATTCCCTGGCGTCGGTCCTCGCGGGTGGGTCATCGTCGGGTGCGGCAGTGGTGCAGGCCCAGGCTTCCGTTCCGCGTGGTGTTTAGGTCTCCGTCCGGTCGTCCTCTTCTGCCCCATCCAAGATGGCCACCGCGTTGACTTCCGGTGACGTTCGTCCCAACGTCACTTCCGCCCGCGGCCCCAAATCCTTGGTCGTCGGGCAGAGCGGATCGTCCCCCTCAGGCTCCAGTGGTAAGAAGGGAGTACTACGGGGGGGGGACCCGCTCAGGGGGGGCACGCATGTTGGCCATCTGAAGGCTGGGGGGGCCCATCCTAGGACAGTGGGGCTTACGGCAGACTTGAGACAAGGGGCAAATGTGACTCAGGATGCGGGGCAGCAAGTGCTTCCGGGGGGCTCGGCAGGTTCCACACAGCAAGGTGTGCGCACAAGGGCCATGGCAACAGCTGGCAATAAAGCAGTGGAGGCCGCTAGGGCACCCTCCTCGCGCTCGCAGCCTAAGTCAGGCGGTAGTAAGGCAAAAGTGGGCCCCACACGTGGCGGGGGTCAAGAAAAAGCCCCGCGAGTGGAGGAGGGCCTAAGGGGCCTCGTTTAACTGCGGCCCTGGGTAGCGGTGCCGTTAGTCTGGAACCGCCTGCAGGGTACCGTATCGCCCAGCAGGACCTTAGCAGTCAGGTCAGAGCAGGTAGTTACGAGAGTATTGTTGAAGAGGTGGCACGCTAGTATTAGCGCTAGCCCAAGCGAAGGCCTGGAGGGCACTGACAGGGGGACAGTTAGTCCTGCCAGGATGGTCAAGCCACAAGGGCGCAGCAGGGCAGTTAGATTTATGGAGGATTATGAATTTGGGCAGGCTGCAATTACGGATGAGGATCACAGTTTACTGTATGGTGTGAGTGACCGTGAGGGGTATCTGGAATGTAGGGCTGGGGAGGATAGGGAGGAGACGGCTGGCTCTCCCCGTGGTACTCCCCTCTTGTCTTCTGTGTTTCAGGTCTCCATGGTATCTTCATCTGGCAGAGATGCGGCTACCCAGAGTTAGTGCCCTCGTGCCTAGAGTGGCGGCGACGCGTACGGGCGACCACAGCCCCTCCGGATCCGGTCAAGGTCCCGCAGCGTCTTCATCCGGTGAGTGCCAATTTGTTTTTTCTCGGAAGGTGACTCCTCTTATTCCAGTGGGTCTGGGTCTGATTTAGACGGGTCCCTGGGTTTGCACACAAGGCCATAGGAGGATTACAGGATGTTGAGGAAAATGAGTAGGGGTAAACTCGGGGAGAGTACTGTCAGTGGTTTGGCCCAGACATCTCAATCCCCGGGGGTACAGGTGGGCTCACCACAGGCTGTGAATAGAAAAGCGGCTGTGCATGTGGACTCATACTCACAGCTTGCACGCCCACCTGAAGTCAAAGATGGTGAAGTGTATCCAGGACGGTAAGTATGTCAACATGTTAGAATTATCTGCGGAAGCGTTTAAATACAAAGAAATGGAGGATGGGACAGGCCCTAAAAAATTCAAACGGCCCGACACATTTGAGGTATGGCATCGGTGTTTCCAGGTATATGCCACATGCTATCTGGAGAGGTTCCCAGATCAGGGTACCGCATTGTTTAAGTATGTTGATGCAATACGTAGGAAATTTGCCGATGGAGCCTGGAGGGAGTATGACATGATCTACCGTAAAAAGAAGGTGGGTAACCCATTGCTGTACTTTGGGACCATGGATCTCCACCTCTGGGCACATCTCGATGCGGAATGGGGGGCACAAGCGGGCCCAGTAGTAGTTACTCAGGGGCCCAGGCAGCTCCTGTGGTTCTGATGGCGGCAAGGGGGAGTGTGCTGGTGTTACCAGGATAACGCCTGCGAAAGGGGCACGTTCAAGCACATCTGCAGTGGTCAACACCCTGGGGCTGATTGTTCCAAGAAGCAGGGCTCCCAAACTGAACGGTTTGGGTCTAAAGGAAGCTCTGCAGGAAAGGGCGGCTTTGCCTCTTAGGGTCCCTATTATCGGTAAGTGGTTGAGCAGGTACCCGAACAGGGTGGCTGCTAGATTGCTGGACGCCGGTCTGCGCCTTGGTTTTACTATTCCGGTAGTGGGCCAGGTGCTGGGGTCTAAGGTTAAGAGGAACTTGAAGTCGGCCTCTGAGTTCCCGGAGGTGGTTAGGGAAAAGCTGGGTAAGGAAGTAGCTCTAGGCAGGGTCACAGGCCCTTTTGAGGACTTGCCAAATCCGGATTTGGTAATTTATCCACTAGGAGTGGTTCCCAAAAAGGAGACAGGTAAGTTTCGGATCATACAACATCTATCCTACCCGAAGGGGCAGTCGGTGAATGACGCCATTCCGGAGGTTTTGAGCTCGGTCCACTACCAGTCTGACGACATGCTGGCTATTGTGAGGGAAAGGGGGCCGGAGCTCAGATGGCTAAATTGGACATAGAGTCCACGTTCCGTCTTCTCCCAATCCACCGTCATCCTTCAGATTGATGGGGTGCTGGTTCGAAGGGGGTTACTATGTAGACCGTTGCCTGCCTATGGGCTGTTCTATATCATGTGCTTATTTTGAGGCGTTAAGTACTTTCCTCCACTGGGCGGTTGCCTCAGCGGCGGGGAGTGACAAGATCGCACACTATTTGGATGATTTCCTTCTAGTGGGGTCTGCCAATTCAGGGGAATGTGCCTCTTTGATGAACGTCATGAGGTTTATGATGGCTAGGTTCGGGGTTCCTCTCGCCGAGGATACAATGGAGGGACCTTGCACGTGCCTGACGTTTCTGGGCATAGAGATAGATTCCGTGGCATGGGAATGCAGGCTGCCTAAAGAGAAGGTGGCTAGAATGTTGTTCGCGCCATGGCTGCAGCACAATAATGTTCCCTGAGGGAGTTGCAGTTGCTCCTGGGTCTCCTAAACGTTGCGGGGAGAGTCATCCCGTGGGGCAGGATCTTTAGCAAATGGTTAGAACGGAGATTGGAGGGTGGCAGGACAGCATCGTTGTGCATCCGGATCACTGGAGATCTCGTGGCGGATTTGAAGGTCTGGGAACGGTTCTGACAGGATTTTAATGGCGTCATCGCTTGTGGTGGTGCATTACCTGCGGCACCTGATGTTGAGATGTCTGCAGTTGAACATTGATTTCAGGGCTCGTCATGTCACCGGTGTGCGGAACATAGTGGCGGACGCATTGTCTTGCTTCCAGTGGGAGGCGTTCAAGGCGGCAGCACCTAATGGTCTTTCTTGCCCTCCCTTTCTGTGGCAGATGGCGAAGGACTGCAGTGGCTGATCTCCCTCACCCCGCCCCCCCTATTGCAGGCTTCTTTGGCACCCAACACCTGGTCGGCCTACGTGAGGTATTGGAGCGAGTGGGTAAGTTTCTGCGACCTCCGTGAGTTTCCTTCTTGCGAGGGTGAACCGGGATTCCTTCTACAGTGGCTGGCTGACCTGAGAGGTAAGCAAGTAAAGAAGGGGGCAGTGGTCTCTAGGCTATCGGCTGTAGCCTTCTTTTGCAGATTGTACGCATTTCAAGATGCGTCGCGCTCCTTCCTAGTGAAACAGTTAATTCAGGGGTTGGGCCGAATGGAGGTTCCAAGGCATGATGCTAGGGAACCCATTACAGCAGAACGGCTGGTTAAATTGCTGGTGGTACTGCCAGAGATCTGTTCTTCGCCTTTTGAGGCTCAGCTCTTCGGGGCGGCCTTTGGGCTGTAGTTTCACGGGGCACTTAGAGTGGGGGAGCTAGTCCCACACGCCAAGACGGCGGTATCGGGGGGGAGTCATGCACAATCACGTTAGGGTTGTGGATGATTCAGTGCTTTTTATCCCCAGGTCTAAGACGAACCAGGAGGGCCGAGGAGCCTGACTTTCCCTGCCGGGGCAGCCAGCGGTCACCTGTTGCCCATTACGTTTGGTCTCTTCATACCTGGAAGTGCAGCCAGGAGGCTCCTCCAGGTTTCTTATACATGCGAATGGAGACCTGCTGACCAGATACCAGTTCAGGAAGGTGTTGGGTCGCGTAGCACAGCTTGTGGGTCGCATATTGCCCGCCACTCATTCAGAGTGGGGGTGGCGATGACGGCGGCAGAGCTGGGTTGGTCCTTGGATCGTATTCGCTACTTGGGGTGTTGGAGATCTCGGCAGTACAAATCCTATGTCAGGCCTCTGTACGCATAAGTGTATAGGTTGATAACGAGGGGGCATCAAAGGATTTGGGCTTACATGGGTAAACAAAGAGGGGTTGGCGATGGTAAATTGTGGTCAGGTCCAGTAAGTGTGCAAGCTAACTCTTGTTTCTTTGTTTTAGGCATACGTCCAGGTCCTGTACGGGTGTGGATCGTCTGCCATTCATACGTGCAATAGGCTGCAATTTGAGCTGCGGCCATGCCAGGAGGACAGCAGCTGGGATTTCCATCGTCCAAGGCTGTTTTTTGCGTTGGCTAGGGCGTAGGGGTTTGTCCTGGGCAGATCTGCCTGCATTTTTACAGGATGCTGCAAGAAGGTGGGTAAAACCCCACATTTTAATCTTACATGCTGGCGGTAATGATGTGGGGGCCATCCCCACATTAGATTTAATCTGGGCAATACAGGCGGATCTGCAGCAGTTCCGACTCTGGTTTCCAGGTGTGCGAATCGGGTGGTCGAATGTGATCCCTAGATTGAGGTGGAAGCACATGGTGTGCCATAAAGTGGCTTTCCAGATTAGAAAAAAGATAAATAGGGACCTGAGGAAGCAGGTTGGGGACCTTGAGGGTTATCGAGTTGTTATCAAGCATGGGAACATCTCAGCAGCCCATAAGGGTTTATATAGGCAGGATGTGGTTCATTTAGAACCGGCAGGAGTAGATCTGTTCCTTCAGAACATCAGGCAGGTGTTACTCCTAAGGGTGTAGTGGTGGCGGCAAGAGTCTGGATCATTTAATATGCAGGTCTGTCTCTTGTGGCGGGTGGTCAGGATCACGGCTGCAGGCTGGAAGGAGGTTTGAATGACGGCCATTGCAGTCAGGGTTACGCCACAGGCTCGGTATGCTTGGGCGTGCTCTGGCTGGTTGTTAACGGGCTGAGAACCCCCCCTACATTTCAAAGCTGCGTTGAGTATTTCTGCCTTGTGGTCTGCATCAGTGTCCCTTGGCCATTTTTCTAGAAGGGGCTATATATAGTTAGTTATGTAGGCCCTGGTTGCTGCCACCCGTGTTTTATTTACCTGTCGTTGCCAGTTCTCATTGCTGGTATTAATAAATACGACCCTAGGGTCTTTCACCCACCTAATGTGTCGAGTTTTATTTACAAAGTTATTAAAGTTTAACTGTTAAGTGTTAAGTTATTACTTATGGTACGAGCAGACTCAGGAGACGTAGGGCATTTAATCTATATATATATATATATATATATATCTCGAAATACAAGAGATAGTAGAATGTTAAGGGCGCTCTGAGTATCTGACTAGTAAATTAAAATATATCAATAAAGGGTATAAATATATGCTACCTAAAGGGGCCGTAACAATTTTAATAACTCTGGGGAAAAGAGAATTGCGACTATGCTTACATTAATTATCATAAAGTGATAGAGACAAATAGATTCACACCGCTGTTCAAATAGAGTAATGTGGAACCATTGAATAATGTACAGTTGTAAGTGTACATACAGTGTTATAAAAAAGAATACATATTTATAAATAAAAATATATAGCTCATATAAATATATGCTACCTAGAAGGGCCGCTACAGAATTTTAGTACCTCTAGGAAAAAGAATAAATAGTTGCAAAAGAGCTATCAATGGTTATCATGTATCGATAGAAACAAGTGTATTCCCACCGCTGTTCAGATGGAGAAATATAGAACCATTAAGTAATGAACAATTGTTGATGTACATACAATATTTACAGTATGACAATTGCCTTAGCAAAGCCAATTAAAAAGACACATGGATTCTTTCTAATCACAATACAGAAAATAATAGTATTATTACTAGACCATCGGTTGTGATTCTAATAGTGTCAAGCACAAAGTTAAAACTGTGTTTTGTGTATGGTCTAGTAATAATACTATTTTCTGTATTGTGATTATAAAGAATCCATGTGTCTTAATTGGCTTTGCTAAGGCAATTGTCATACTGTAAATATTGTATGTACATCAACAATTGTTCATTACTTAATGGTTCTATATTTCTCCATCTGAACAGCGGTGGGAATACACTTGTTTCTATCGATAGCTCTTTTGCAACTATTTATTCTTTTTCCTAGAGGTACTAAAATTCTGTAGCGGCCCTTCTAGGTAGCATATATTTATATGAGCTATATATTTTTATTTATAAATATGTATTCTTTTTTATAACACTGTATGTACATTTACAACTGTACATTATTCAATGGTTCCACATTACTCTATTTGAACAGCGATGTGAATCTATTTGTCTCACTTTATGATAATTAATGTAAGCATAGTCGCAATTCTCTTTTCCCAGAGTTATTAAAATTCTGTTACGACCCCTTTAGGTAGCATATATTTATGAGATATATATTTATACCCTTTATTGATATCTTTTAATTTACTAGTCAGATACTCAGCACCCTTAACATTCTACTATCTATTGTATTTTGATATTCTTCTGTTCTTATTGAGGTTGGGGACCCAACGGCCTCAATAGGTAGTTTGTGGCAGCACTGTGTTGATCTAAGTCCTATTACCTTTTTTTTTTTGCCCAGGCAAGCACCCCTTCTTGCGCCATATTCACAAATATATATATATCTATCTATCTTTCCCTGCTTCTTTTGCTCATCCATGGATAAGTATTTTGGTATTAGCAGGACTAAATCACCAGCTATGCCTCCCAAACAGAGAGAAAGGAAACTTAAAATAGCCTAGAAAAGATGGGAAAACTCTCATACCACCGCCATACACAAGCATAGATACTGAAAACTTTGTGAAACAGATGACAGATATTTTCCTGCCTCAATTTCATGGTTTAATGAAATAATTTTCTCTGATCTCTAATGAATTAAAACAAATAGGGTCACTGAAGTAGAAAATAGAATTTCCGAATCTGATTACATACAAAATTCTCAACAGGCCACTATCGAATCTCAACCTGAATCTATTCAATCCCTACAAACCCGTCTATTTGAGCTTGAAGACAGATCATGCAGGAACAACCTGAAAGTAGTAGGGTTCCCAGAATCCCTAGAATATGCAAACCTCTTAAAATTCACATACGACGACAGAAGCGCTCTACCAGGAACAAACCGCTCATCAGCTAGTTCTATGGCGATTTACCACCCGGAAGCAGCCTCTTTTAGACCAGTGTGCTTTTCACAAAGGAAAACTTTCCTGAAGTATATCAGTCTGATCCCGCCAAGTAAGGTCAGTCCAGCCACGAAATACCAGGCAATTCTCCTCTGAACAAGGAACATGACAACCTCAGACGATCGTTTCGGCCTCGTCAGTGAGGTGCAGCCACATTCCACTAAGCACATTGGACAAGGAGTCCACGTCTGGTTTCCCCCATCACCCATAGGGAGACTTCCCCAGGGTCATATTAATTTGCATATGAAGAGAGAAGCGCTCTACCAGGAACGAACAGCTCATCAGCTAGTTCTATGCGGGAATTCAGACGTGGACCCGTTGCTCAGTGTGCCTAGATGGTTATGGCTGCACATCACTGACGAGGCCCACACTAGGCCGAAACGTACATCTGAGGTTTTGTCATTTCTTTTGTTCAGAGCGGGATTGCCTGGTATTTCGGGGCTGGGCTGGACTGTACTGTGAAGTCAGGATCAGACTGATATGCTACAGGAAAGTTCTTCTCTGTAAAAGGCACATATTGAGCAAAAGGAGGCTGCTTCTTGGGTGGTAACTAGCCATAGAACAAGCTATTATGCTATTGTTTGTTCCCAGGTTATGTGCTTCTTGTTCCCAGGTTATGTGCTTCAACCTGGAAAATTTTCTTCCCTTCATTACTCTATCAGAATATTAAGTTTAGAAACTGGCTAACAAATAAGTGGCTCGAATTCAAATTTAACAAATAATATATTCCCAAAACAGAGATTCTATGGGAAACAGCAAAAGCCTTTTCAAGGGGAAAAATTAAGGCCTAAATGATAAAGAGGAACAAAGTTATAGCGAGAAGGGAAATACAGCTAGCTAATTACCTAAATAACAAGTATTCAGAATATATTGAAAACCCTGATAAAGCTCATTGGTTAGAATATCAGAAGGCAAGAGAAAAAATTTTAAGCCAGCAGTCAAAAATAGGGCCTCAATTGATAAACTAGGATCTAAATCTTCTAAAAATTAAGCTAGAAGCAGGAAAAATGAAAAATGATATAGAGGCCATTACATCGAGGGGTAGAAGATATACTTTCCCACAAGATATACTGTCACAGTTTCACCTATTTTATCAAATTATGTTCAGCAGAAGAGATTAACGAAGAGGATAAGAAGGACTTTTGGGAAAAGGTACTATTACCAACAATCTCTAGGGAACAGCTAGATTATTTAAATAAATTTCTTATGAGGAAGTATAAATTGCAATTCATAAGTTATCTAATGGTAAAGCGCCCGGTCCAGATCAAGTTCCCTCTGAGTTCTATAAAATCTTAGAACTCCAGATTGTCCCAACTCGCAACTTATTCAAAAGTTATTACCGTTCAAACAATAAACCATCTAAATACTACTTGGCCTCAAATATTATATTACTATTGAAAAAAGATAAAGATCCTGATTCAATGGACTCATACCGCCCCATTTCCCTACTCTATGCGGACTATAAACTGTTAATGAATATTATTACAAATAGATTGGGGGGTATAATACATTCTGATCAGACTGGATTTATGAATGGCAGGACTTCATTAAAGAATATAAGAACTGCTATGACACTTATTGAACATTTCCAGATTGGTAATAGGTCTAGAAACAAACAGCATGATTTTACCTTACTTACTGTAGACGCCGAGAAGGCGTTTGATTCCATATCATGGGATCACCTGTTTACCATGATAGTTTAAATTTGGGTTCACAGGTAATTTTTATAACTTTGGTTCATTATAGATAAGTTTTACAATTTCTTATCTAAGTATCAATGGTACACTATACAGATAGATATACACACAATAGGAAATCCGTCTCAAACTTCTCAAAACTGTACCTGTGTTACAGTAAATAGTATGTAAAATTAATAAAAGATATGTGAAGCGCTCTAAACATAGGCTGAAGACACTGGGATATTTAATATTAATATATGTGAATTGTATTTCTAAGTGGAAAAATATATATCTGTAGGGGGATCCAAATATATATAGATAAACAGGTAGTAGATGTATTATCCACAACAACTGATTTATTAGATTATAAGAGTGTATTTCTGGAGCATGAATCTAAAACAACCAGAAGAGTTATAGCATCAATCCGCTGCTATAATTATTGCAGAACATAAATCTAAAAACAACCAGAAGAGTTATAGCATCAATCCGCTGCTATAATTATTGCAGAACATAAATCTAAAAACAACCAGAAGAGTTATACCATCAATCCGCTGCTGTAATTGTGGCGGATACAATATATCACAGAAAACAATAAAAATTCAATAAATTCTTAAAAAGCCTTATTTACTAAATCTGTAAAAGCAAACATACACTGTTAGTGGTGATATTCACCAAATCCTATATAGTAAAAGAGTGCGCACTCTACCATTTCAAAGTAAAATAAACAGCAAAAATATCTCTCAATTCGAATGAATGACCGTCATTCATTAGAATTGAGAGATTTTTGCTGTTTATTTTACTTTGAAATGGTAGAGTGCGCACTCTTTTACTATATAGGATTTGGTGAATATCACCAACTGTGTATGTTTGCTTTTACTTTGCTTTACAGATTTAGTAAATAAATGATTCTTTTTAAGAATTGTTATTGAATTTTTATTGTTTTCTGTGATATATTGTATCCGCCACAATTACAGCAGCGGATTGATGGTATAACTCTTCTGGTTGTTTTTAGATTTATGTTCTGCCATAATTATAGCAGCGGATTGATGGTATAACTCTTCTAGTTGTTTTAGATTCATGCTCCAGAAATATACTCGTATTATCCACAACAACTGATTTATTTGATTATAAATCTACTACCTGTTTATCTATATATTTTTGGATCCCCCTACAGATATATATTTCTTTCATGTAATTAGCAAGAGTCCATGAGCTAGTGACGTATGGGATATACATTCCTACCAGGAGGGGCAAAGTTTCCCAAACCTCAAAATGCCTATAAATACACCCCTCACCACACCCACAATTCAGTTTTACAAACTTTGCCTCCTATGGAGGTGGTGAAGTAAGTTTGTGCTAGATTCTACGTTGATATGCGCTCCGCAGCAAGTTGGAGCCCGGTTTTCCTCTCAGCGTGCAGTGAATGTCAGAGGGATGTGAGGAGAGTATTGCCTATTTGAATGCAGTGATCTCCTTCTACGGGGTCTATTTCATAGGTTCTCTGTTATCGGTCGTAGAGATTCATCTCTTACCTCCCTTTTCAGATCGACGATATACTCTTATATATACCATTACCTCTACTGATTCTCGTTTCAGTACTGGTTTGGCTTTCTACAAACATGTAGATGAGTGTCCTGGGGTAAGTATATCTTATTTTCTGTGACACTCTAAGCTATGGTTGGGCACTTTGTTTATAAAGTTCTAAATATATGTATTTAAACATTTATTTGCCTTGACTCAGAATGTTCAACATTCCTTATTTTTCAGACAGTCAGTTTCATATTTGGGATAATGCATTTCAATTGATAATTTTTTTCTTACCTTCAAAAATTTGACTCTTTTTCCCTGTGGGCTGTTAGGCTCGCGGGGGCTGAAAATGCTTCATTTTATTGCGTCATTCTTGACGCAGACTTTTTTGGCGCAAAAACAAACAAAAAAAAAAAAAAAAAAAATCTTTTCCGTTTCCGGCGTCATACGTGTCGCCGGAAGTTGCGTCATTTTTTGACGTTATTTTGCGTCAAAGATGTCGGCGTTCCGGATGTGGCGTCATTTTTGGCGCCAAAAGCATTTAGGCGCCAAAAAAAATGTGGGCGTCACTTTTGTCTCCACATTATTTAAGTCTCATTTTTCATTGCTTCTGGTTGCTAGAAGCTTGTTCTTTGGCATTTTTTTCCCATTCCTGAAACTGTCATTTAAGGAATTTGATCAATTTTGCTTTATATGTTGTTTTTTCTCTTACATATTGCAAGATGTCTCACGTTGCATCTGAGTCAGAAGATACTACAGGAAAATCGCTGTCTAGTGCTGGATCTACCAAAGCTAAGTGTATCTGCTGTAAACTTTTGGTAGCTATTTCTCCGGCTGTTGTTTGTACTAATTGTCATGACAAACTTGTTAATGCAGATAATATTTCCTTTAGTAAAGTACCATTGTCTGTTGCAGTTCCCTCAACATCTAAGGTGCAGAATGTTCCTGATAACATAAGAGATTTTGTTTCTGAATCCATCAAGAAGGCTATGTCTGTTATTTCTCCTTCTAGTAAACATAAAAAATCTTTTAAAACTTCTCTCCCTACAGATGAATTTTTAAATGTACATCATCATTCTGATTCTGATGACTCTTCTGGTTCAGAGGATTCTGTCTCAGAGATTGATGTTGATAAATCTTCATATTTATTTAAAATGGAATTTATTCGTTCTTTACTTAAAGAAGTACTAATTGCTTTAGAAATAGAGGATTCTGGTCCTCTTGATACTAATTCTAAACGTTTAGATAAAGTATTTAAATCTCCTGTGGTTATTCCAGAAGTTTTTCCTGTTCCTAATGCTATTTCTGAAGTAATTTCCAAAGAATGGGATAAATTGGGTAATTCTTTTACTCCTTCTAAACGTTTTAAGCAATTATATCCTGTGCCGTCTGACCGATTAGAATTTTGGGACAAGATCCCTAAAGTTGATGGGGCTATTGCTACCCTTGCTAAACGTACTACTATTCCTACGTCAGATGGTACTTCGTTTAAGGATCCTTTAGATAGGAAAATTGAATCCTTTCTAAGAAAAGCTTATCTGTGTTCTGGTAATCTTCTTAGACCTGCTATATCATTGGCTGATGTTGCTGCAGCTTCAACTTTTTGGTTGGAAACTTTAGCGCAACAAGTAACAGATCATGATTCTCATGATATTATTATTCTTCTTCAGCATGCTAATAATTTTATCTGTGATGCTATTTTTGATATTATCAGGGTTGATGTCAGGTTTATGTCTCTAGCTATTTTAGCTAGAAGGGCTTTATGGCTTAAAACTTGGAATGCTGATATGGCTTCTAAATCAACTCGACTTTCCATTTCTTTCCAGGGTAACAAATTATTTGGTTCTCAGTTGGATTCTATTATCTCAACTGTTACTGGTGGGAAAGGAACTTTTTTACCACAGGATAAAAAATCTAAGGGTAAAAACAGGGCTAATAATCGTTTTCGTTCCTTTCGTTTCAACAAATAACAAAAACCTAATCCTTCATCCTCAGGAGCAGTTTCAGTTTGGAAACCATCTCCAGTCTGGAATAAATCCAAGCCTGCTAGAAAGCCAAAGCCTGCTTCTAAGTCCACATGAAGGTGTGGCCCTCATTCCAGCTCAGCTGGTAGGGGGCAGGTTACGTTTTTTCAAAGAAATTTGGATCAATTCTGTTCACAATCTTTGGATTCAGAATATTGTTTCAGAAGGGTACAGAATTGTTTTCAAGTTGAGACCTCCTGCAAAGAGATTTTTTCTTTCCCGTGTCCCAGTAAATCCAGTGAAAGCTCAAGCATTTCTGAATTGTGTTTCAGATCTAGAGTTGGCTGGAGTAATTATGCCAGTTCCAGTTCCGGAACAGGGGATGGGGTTTTATTCAAATCTCTTCATTGTACCAAAGAAGGAGAATTCCTTCAGACCAGTTCTGGATCTAAAAATATTGAATCGTTATGTAAGGATACCAACATTCAAGATGGTAACTGTAAGGACTATTTTGCCTTTCGTTCAGCAAGGGAATTATATGTCCACAATAGATTTACAGGATGCATATCTGCATATTCCGATTCATCCAGATCATTATCAGTTCCTGAGATTCTCTTTTCTGGACAAGCATTACCAGTTTGTGGCTCTGCCGTTTGGCCTAGCTACAGCTCCAAGAATTTTTACAAAGGTTCTCGGTGCCCTTCTGTCTGTAATCAGAGAACAGGGTATTGTGGTATTTCCTTATTTGGACGATATCTTGGTACTTGCTCAATCTTTACATTTAGCAGAATCTCATACGAATCGACTTGTGTTGTTTCTTCAAGATCATGGTTGGAGGATCAATTTACCAAAAAGTTCATTGATTCCTCAGACAAGGGTAACCTTTCTGGGTTTCCAGATAGATTCGGTGTCCATGACTCTGTCTTTAACAGACAAGAGACGTCTAAAACTGATTTCAGCTTGTCGAAACCTTCAGTCACAATCATTCCCTTCGGTAGCCTTATGCATGGAAATTCTAGGTCTTATGACTGCTGCATCGGACGCGATCCCCTTTGCTCGTTTTCACATGCAACCTCTTCAGCTTTGTATGCTGAATCAATGGTGCAAGGATTACACAAAGATATCTCAAATAATATCTTTAAAACCGATTGTTCAACACTCTCTAACATGGTGGACAGATCACCATCGTTTAATTCAGGGGGCTTCTTTTGTGCTTCCGACCTGGACTGTAATTTCAACAGATGCAAGTCTCACAGGTTGGGGAGCTGTGTGGGGATCTCTGACGGCACAAGGAGTTTGGGAATCTCAGGAGGTGAGATTGCCGATCAATATTTTGGAACTCCGTGCAATTTTCAGAGCTCTTCAGTTTTGGCCTCTTCTGAAGAGAGAATCGTTCATTTGCTTTCAGACAGACAATGTCACAACTGTGGCATACATCAATCATCAAGGAGGGACTCACAGTCCTCTGGCTATGAAAGAAGTATCTCGAATTTTGGTTTGGGCGGAATCCAGCTCCTGTCTAATCTCTGCAGTTCATATCCCAGGTATAGACAATTGGGAAGCGGATTATCTCAGTCGCCAAACGTTGCATCCGGGCGAATGGTCTCTTCACCCAGAGGTATTTCTTCAGATTGTTCAAATGTGGGAACTTCCAGAAATAGATCTGATGGCGTCTCATCTAAACAAGAAACTTCCCAGGTATCTGTCCAGATCCCGGGATCCTCAGGCGGAGGCAGTGGATGCATTATCACTTCCTTGGAAGTATCATCCTGCCTATATCTTTCCGCCTCTAGTTCTTCTTCCAAGGGTAATCTCCAAGATTCTGAAGGAATGCTCGTTTGTTCTGCTGGTAGCTCCGGCATGGCCTCACAGGTTTTGGTATGCGGATCTTGTCCGGATGGCCTCTTGCCAACCGTGGACTCTTCCGTTAAGACCAGACCTTCTGTCGCAAGGTCCTTTTTTCCATCAGGATCTAAAATCCTTAAATTTAAAGGTATGGAGATTGAACGCTTGATTCTTGGTCAAAGAGGTTTCTCTGACTCTGTGATTAATACTATGTTACAGGCTCGTAAATCTGTATCTAGAGAGATATATTATAGAGTCTGGAAGACTTATATTTCTTGGTGTCTTTCTCATCATTTTTCTTGGCATTCTTTTAGAATACCGAGAATTTTACAGTTTCTTCAGGATGGTTTAGATAAGGGTTTGTCCGCAAGTTCCTTGAAAGGACAAATCTCTGCTCTTTCTGTTCTTTTTCACAGGAAGATTGCTGTTCTTCCTGATATTCATTGTTTTGTACAAGCTTTGGTTCGTATAAAACCTGTCATTAAGTCAATTTCTCCTCCTTGGAGTTTGAATTTGGTTCTGGGAGCTCTTCAAGCTCCTCCGTTTGAACCTATGCATTCATTGGACATTTAAATTACTTTCTTGGAAAGTTTTGTTCCTTTTGGCAATCTCTTCTGCCAGAAGAGTTTCTGAATTATCTGCTCTTTCTTGTGAGTCTCCTTTTCTGATTTTTCATCAGGATAAGGCGGTGTTGCGAACTTCTTTTGAATTTTTACCTAAAGTTGTGAATTTCAACAACATTAGTAGAGAAATTGTGGTTCCTTCATTATGTCCTAATCCTAAGAATTCTAAGGAGAAATCGTTGCATTCTTTGGATGTTGTTAGAGCTTTGAAATATTATGTTGAAGCTACTAAGTCTTTCCGAAAGACTTCTAGTCTATTTGTTATCTTTTCCGGTTCTAGAAAAGGCCAGAAAGCTTCTGCCATTTCTTTGGCATCTTGGTTGAAATCGTTAATTCATCTTGCCTATGTTGAGTCGGGTAAAACTCCGCCTCAGAGGATTACAGCTCATTCTACTAGGTCAGTTTCTACTTCCTGGGCTTTTAGGAATGAAGCTTCGGTTGATCAGATTTGCAAAGCAGCAACTTGGTCCTCTTTGCATACTTTTACTAAATTCTACCATTTTGATGTATTTTCTTCTTCTGAAGCAGTTTTTGGTAGAAAAGTACTTCAGGCAGCGGTTTCAGTTTGAATCTTCTGCTTCTGTTTTTTATTAAACTTTATTTTGGGTGTGGATTTTTTTCAGCAGGAATTGGCTGTCTTTATTTTATCCCTCCCTCTCTAGTGACTCTTGTGTGGAAAGATCCACATCTTGGGTAATCATTATCCCATACGTCACTAGCTCATGGACTCTTGCTAATTATATGAAAGAAAACATAATTTATGTAAGAACTTACCTGATAAATTCATTTCTTTCATATTAGCAAGAGTCCATGAGGCCCGCCCTTTTTTTGTGGTGGTTTTTGATTTTGTATAAAGCACAATTATTCCAATTCCTTATTTTTATATGCTTTCGCACTTTTTTTATCACCCCACTTCTTGGCTATTCGTTAAACTGAATTGTGGGTGTGGTGAGGGGTGTATTTATAGGCATTTTGAGGTTTGGGAAACTTTGCCCCTCCTGGTAGGAATGTATATCCCATACGTCACTAGCTCATGGACTCTTGCTAATATGAAAGAAATGAATTTATCAGGTAAGTTCTTACATAAATTATGTTTTTTCTACTTAGAAATACAATTCACATATATTAAATATCCCAGTGTCTTCAGCCTATGTTTAGAGCGCATCTCATATCTTTTATTAATTAATTTTATCAATGGTACACTATCATCCAATGTAATATTACAAAAGGGAACTAGACAAGGCTGCCCCCTTATCTCCCCTACTGTTCAACATGGCACTAGAACCTTTTGCAGTTCTATGCAGAAAAGAACTGGATGGGGGTAGCGTTTGGTAAAAATAAACTTGTTCTCTCACTATACGCAGATGATATTCTCTTCTACATGGGCAATACAAAAAAAATTATCCCCAGTCTTATAAATATAATATCCAAGTATAGCTCATTCTCGGTATAAAATCAACTTAAATAAATCAGAAATTCTCTGGATCATTTAAAAGAAAGAAAGACAGACAGTTTTCTCAATAACCCCCTTTGTTTTAGCAGAAAGGGGAAAAAAAACCCTAGGAATAACACTAACTAGTAACCCAGAAGAGTGGTATCATCTGAACTTTTCACCAATTTGGGAGAAAATCGCAGCTTTCTTTAAGATCTGGGCCAGGCTCTATCTTACTTTGTCTGCCAAAGTCACCATGATCAAAATGTTCATCTTTCCTAAAATACTCTTCTTAATACAAAATATTCCTATGTTTTTACATTCCAAAGATATACAAAAATATAATTCTGCTTGCTCCAGATTCTTGTGGGGGAGGGGTAAACCATGCATCTCACTTTCCAAACTGACACACAGCAGAGAAGATGGAGGTCTTGCTCTGCCAAATTTAAAATGTTATAATTGTGCCTGCATGACTAAAGTGGCTTTGGACTGGCTTACAGAAGCCAATGACATCACACATATTGATGAAGATGATTTGCTGTATTCACTTAAGGCTCGTCTTCATTAGACAAAAGTCATATTATAAAAAAAAATAAAATCCCGAAATATACATTTCAGAACATAATTAAAGCCTGGAATAAATGATGTAGTACACTACAAATTGATCATTCGAACTCCAAATATTTACCAATCAGAGGTAATTTTGACTTTATTCCAGGACTTAATCTTTTTGTTTTTAAAATATGTGCTCAAAGGATTAAAATACATCAGACAACTAATAGACACCAAACCAAAATTATAAAAACATTTAATCATCTATACTTGGAATATTCCTTAAATAAAAATATATTTTTTTGCGGATTTACAAATTAGACACTACTTGTCTAAATTAAATGTGGGGGGAAATTCTACCTGGTCTTTGGGTCCTTTGGAACCTATTAATTTCTTTGGAATGGAGATACACTCCATATCTATAACTTATAAAATGCTTTTATCACAAGCTGTACAACCCAATCTGACTAGACTGTATCAAAAATGGCTATATGACTTGAAGAGTTAGTTTGAGGGGTTCAGGAAAAGTATTTCGTCTGTTCTAAGATATTCATCCGCCGCACCCATTTGGGAATCCCACATGAGACTAATGAACACATCCTACTTGAGCCCAAGAATGATGGCCAATGATGGCCGCATCTGATCTCATACATGCTTTCTGGTCATGCCCCAAGCTCCAAAGATTCTGGCACCAAGCTGCTTTTTGGATAAATAAAGGTTTATCCTCTAAAATAACCTTAAACAGATATCATTTTTTTTTTTTGGTTAGAGAAAGTGCAATACGTAATAAAGCTCATTCTCACTGCCAGACAAATGATTCTAAGAAAATGGAAGGATAGAATGTCGCCAGGTCTAGCAGCATTTATTCCAGAGATTTTACACCAAATTATCATAGAGCAACATGACCCTCTGATATATTCAAAGGGCAAATTGAGGACCTTTCTTAATAAGTGGGACAAGGTGATTTTATCTTTTTCTCTCCCTACCCCTTTCGTGCCTCTCCTCTCCTCTTGCAGTTGATACAATTAGAATCTTATCCCCCGCATTGGAGTCAAATACTATATTAATAAAATTTTTTTTCTCCCCCTTTTTCCTTTTGTGTTTCTAGGATCCCAATGTCAAAAATGATAAGGGAAAGACTAAAAGGAATACAAAATGTTTCGAAGTGAAGATAGATATGTTAATTCTGAACATTTTCATGCCATGTAATTGCATACGTTGTGTTCTATTTCACCAATATGATAGTTTTTTTTTTTCTTCCTTTTTTATTATGGGTAATGAACGCCTACAATTTCTTGTTTATTAGGATACATCCTGAGATTATTATATTGAAGTATGACAATGTATTTTTGAATGACCAATAAAATGAAAAAAACAAACAAAAAAACAGGTGATCATGTGACTCTGCTACATACTTACCGGGCACATGCCTCCTTGTGTGTTATAAAAAGAGCACCTGGTGCCAGTCAGAGGTGATCATGTGACTCTGCTACATACTTACCGGGCACATGACCCTTGTGTGTTATAAAAAGAGCACCTGGTGCCAGTGAGAGGTGATCATGTGACTCTGCTACATACTTACCGGGCACATGCCTCCTTGTGTGTTATAAAAAGAGCACCTGGTGCCAGTCAGAGGTGATCATGTGACTCTGCTACATACTTACCGGGCACATGCCTCCTTGTGTGTTATAAAAAGAGCACCTGGTGCCAGTCAGAGGTGATCATGTGACTCTGCTACATACTTACCGGGCACATGCCTCCTTGTGTGTTATAAAAAGAGCACCTGGTGCCAGTCAGAGGTGATCATGTGACTCTGCTACATACTTACCGGGCACATGACCCTTGTGTGTTATAAAAAGAGCACCTGGTGCCAGTGAGAGGTGATCATGTGACTCTGCTACATACTTACCGGGCACATGACCCTTGTGTGTTATAAAAAGAGCACCTGGTGCCAGTCAGAGGTGATCATGTGACTCTGCTACATACTTACCGGGCACATGACCCTTGTGTGTTATAAAAAGAGCACCTGGTGCCAGTCAGAGGTGATCATGTGACTCTGCTACATACTTACCGGGCACATGCCCCTTGTGTGTTATAAAGAGCACCTGGTGCCAGTCAGAGGTGATCATGTGACTCTGCTACATACTTACCGGGCACATGCCTCCTTGTGTGTTATAAAAAGAGCACCTGGTGCCAGTGAGAGGTGATCATGTGACTCTGCTACATACTTACCGGGCACATGCCTCCTTGTGTGTTATAAAAAGAGCACCTGGTGCCAGTCAGAGGTGTTCATGTGACTCTGCTACATACTTACCGGGCACATGCCTCCTTGTGTGTTATAAAAAGAGCACCTGGTGCCAGTCAGAGGTGATCATGTGACTCTGCTACATACTTACCGGGCACATGCCTCCTTGTGTGTTATAAAAAGAGCACCTGGTGCCAGTCAGAGGTGATCATGTGACTCTGCTACATACTTACCGGGCACATGCCTCCTTGTGTGTTATAAAAAGAGCACCTGGTGCCAGTCAGAGGTGATCATGTGACTCTGCTACATACTAGCCGGGCACATGCCCCCTTGTGCATTATAAGAAGAAGAGCGCTCAGCGTTTGGTGCCAGTGAGAGGTGATCATGTGACTCTGCTACATACTTACCGGGCACATGCCTCCTTGTGTGTTATAAAAAGAGCACCTGGTGCCAGTGAGAGGTGATCATGTGACTCTGCTACATACTTACCGGGCACATGCCTCCTTGTGTGTTATAAAAAGAGCACCTGGTGCCAGTGAGAGGTGATCATGTGACTCTGCTACATACTTACCGGGCACATGCCTCCTTGTGTGTTATAAAAAGAGCACCTGGTGCCAGTGAGAGGTGATCATGTGACTCTGCCACATACTTACCGGGCACATGCCTCCTTGTGTGTTATAAAAAGAGCACCTGGTGCCAGTGAGAGGTGATCATGTGACTCTGCTACATACTTACCGGGCACATGCCTCCTTGTGTGTTATAAAAAGAGCACCTGGTGCCAGTCAGAGGTGATCATGTGACTCTGCTACATACTTACCGGGCACATGCCTCCTTGTGTGTTATAAAAAGAGCACCTGGTGCCAGTGAGAGGTGATCATGTGACTCTGCTACATACTTACCGGGGCACATGACCCTTGTGTGTTATAAAAAGAGCACCTGGTGCCAGTCAGAGGTGATCATGTGACTCTGCTACATACTTACCGGGCACATGCCTCCTTGTGTGTTATAAAAAGAGCACCTGGTGCCAGTCAGAGGTGATCATGTGACTCTGCTACATACTTACCGGGCACATGCCTCCTTGTGTGTTATAAAAAGAGCACCTGGTGCCAGTCAGAGGTGATCATGTGACTCTGCTACATACTTACCGGGCACATGCCTCCTTGTGTGTTATAAAAAGAGCACCTGGTGCCAGTCAGAGGTGATCATGTGACTCTGCTACATACTTACCGGGCACATGCACTCCTTGTGTGTTATAAAAAGAGCACCTGGTGCCAGTCAGAGGTGATCATGTGACTCTGCTACATACTTACCGGGCACATGCCTCCTTGTGTGTTATAAAAAGAGCACCTGGTGCCAGTCAGAGGTGATCATGTGACTCTGCTACATACTTACCGGGCACATGCCTCCTTGTGTGTTATAAAAAGAGCACCTGGTGCCAGTGAGAGGTGATCATGTGACTCTGCTACATACTTACCGGGCACATGCCTCCTTGTGTGTTATAAAAAGAGCACCTGGTGCCAGTCAGAGGTGATCATGTGACTCTGCTACATACTTACCGGGCACATGACCCTTGTGTGTTATAAAAAGAGCACCTGGTGCCAGTGAGAGGTGATCATGTGACTCTGCTACATACTTACCGGGCACATGCCTCCTTGTGTGTTATAAAAAGAGCACCTGGTGCCAGTCAGAGGTGATCATGTGACTCTGCTACATACTTACCGGGTCACATGCCTCCTTGTGTGTTATAAAAAGAGCACCTGGTGCCAGTCAGAGGTGATCATGTGACTCTGCTACATACTTACCGGGCAACATGCCTCCTTGTGTGTTATAAAAAGAGCACCTGGTGCCAGTCAGAGGTGATCATGTGACTCTGCTACAAACATACCGGGCACAAGCCTCCGTGTGTGATAGAAAAAGAGCACCTGGTGCCAGTCAGAGGTGATCATGTGACCTCTGCTACATACTTACCGGGCCACATGCCCTCCTTTGTGTGTTATAAAAAGAGCACCTGGTGCCAGTCAGAGGTGATTCATGTGACTCTGCTACATACTTACCGGGAACATGCCTCCCTTGTGTGTTATAAAAAGAGCACTAGGTGCCAGTGAGAGGTGATCATGTGACTCTGCTACATACTTACCGGGGCACATGCCTGCCTTGTGTGTTTATAAAAAGAGCACCTGGTGCCAGTCAGAAGGTGATCATGTGACTCTGCTAACATACTAGCGGGCACATGCCCTCCTTGTGCATGTATAGAAGAAGAGCGCGACAGCGTTGGTGCCAGTGAGAGGTGATCATGTGACTCTGCTACTTACTTACCGGGCACATGCCTCCTTGTGTGTTATAAAAAGAGCACCTGGTGCCAGTCAGAGGTGAATCATGTGACTCTGCTACATACTTAGCCGGGCACATGCCTCCCCTTTGTGTGTTATAAAAAGAGCACCTGGTGCCAGTCAGAGGTGATCATGTGACTCTGCTAAATACTTAGCCGGGCACATGCCTCCTTGTGTGTTATAAAAAGAGCACTCGGTGCCAGTCAGAGGTGATCATGTGACTCTGCTACATACTTACCGGGGCACATGCCCTCCCTTGTGTGTTATAAAAAGAGCACCCTGGTGCCAGTCAGAGGTGATCATGTGACTCTGCTACATACTAACCGGGCACATGCCTCCTTGTGTGTTATAAAAAGAGCACCTGGTGCCAGTCAGAGGTGATCATGTGACTCTGCAACATACTAGCCGGGCACATGCCTCCTTGTGTGTTATAAAAGAGCACCTGGTGCCAGTCAGAGGGTGATCATGTGACTCTGCTACATACTTACCGGGCACATGCCTCCTTGTGTGTTATAGAAAAGAGCACTGGTGCCAGTCAGAGGTGATCATGTGACTCTGCTACATTAGCCGGGCACATGCCCTTGTGTGTTATAAAAAGAGCACCTGGTGCCAGTCAGAGGTGATCATGTGACTCTGCTACATACTTAGCCGGGCACATGCCTCCTTGTGTGTTATAAAAAGAGCACCTGGTGCCAGTCAGAGGTGATCATGTGACTCTGCTACATACTTACCGGGCACATGCCTCCTTGTGTGTTATAAAAAGAGCACTGGTGCCAGTCAGAGGGTGATCATGTGACTCTGCTACATACTTACCGGGCACATGCCTCCTTGTGTGTTATAAAAAGAGCACCCTGGTGCCAGTCAGAGGTGATCATGTGGACTCTGCTACATACTACCGCGGGCACATGCCCCTTGTGTGTTATAAAAAGAGCACCTGGTGCCAGTCAGAGGTGATCATGTGACTCTGCTACATACTTACCGGGCACAAGCCCCTTGTGTGTTATAAAAAGAGCACCTGGTGCCAGTCAGAGGTGATCATGTGACTCTGCTACATACTTACCGGGCACATGCCTCCTTGTGTGTTATAAAAAGAGCACCTGGTGCCAGTCAGAGGTGATCATGTGACTCTGCTACATACTTACCCGGGCACATGCCTCCTTGTGTGTTATAAAAAGAGCACCTGGTGCCAGTCAGAGGTGATCATGTGACTCTGCTACATACTTACCGGGCACATGCCTCCTTGTGTGTTATAAAAGAGCACCTGTGCCAGTGAGAGGTGATCATGTGACTCTGCTACATACTTACCGGGCACATGCCTCCTTGTGTGTTATAAAAAGAGCACCTTGTGCCAGTCAGAGGTGATCATGTGACTCTGCTACATACTTACCGGGCACATGCCTCCTGTGTGTTTATAAAAAGAGCACCTGGTGCCAGTCAGAGGTGATCATGTGGACTCTGCTACATACTTACCGGGCCACATGCCTCCTTGTGTGTTATAAAAAGAGCACCTGGTGCCAGTCAGAGGTGATCATGTGACTCTGCTACATACTTACCGGGCACATGCCTCCTTGTGTGTTATAAAAAGAGCACCTGGTGCCAGTCAGAGGTGATCATGTGACTCTGCCTACATACTTACCGGGCACATGCCTCCTTGTGTGTTATAAAAGAGCACCTCGGTGCCAGTGAGAGGTGATCATGTGACTCTGCTACATACTTACCGGGCACATGCCTCCTTGTGTGTTATAAAAAGAGCACCTGGTGCCAGTCAGAGGTGATCATGTGACTCTGCTACATACTTACCGGGCACATGCCTCCTTGTGTGTTATAAAAAGAGCACCTGGTGCCAGTCAGAGGTGATCATGTGACTCTGCTACATACTTACCGGGCACATGCCTCCTTGTGTGTTATAAAAAGAGCACCTGGTGCCAGTCAGAGGTGATCATGTGACTCTGCTACATACTTACCGGGCACATGCCTCCTTGTGTGTTATAAAAAGAGCACCTGGTGCCAGTCAGAGGTGATCATGTGACTCTGCTACATACTTACCGGGCACATGCCTCCTTGTGTGTTATAAAAAGAGCACCTGGTGCCAGTCAGAGGTGATCATGTGACTCTGCTACATACTTACCGGGCACATGCCTCCTTGTGTGTTATAAAAAGAGCACCTGGTGCCAGTCAGAGGTGATCATGTGACTCTGCTACATACTTACCGGGCACATGACCTCTTGTGTGTTATAAAAAGAGCACCTGGTGCCAGTCAGAGGTGATCATGTGACTCTGCTACATACTTACCAGGGCACATGCCTCCTTGTGTGTTATAAAAAGAGCACCTGGTGCCAGTCAGAGGTGATCATGTGACTCTGCTACATACTTACCGGGCACATGCCTCCTTGTGTGTTATAAAAAGAGCACCTGGTGCCAGTCAGAGGTGATCATGTGACTCTGCTACATACTTACCGGGCACATGCCTCCTTGTGTGTTATAAAAAGAGCACCTGGTGCCAGTCAGAGGTGATCATGTGACTCTGCTACATACTTACCGGGCACATGACACCTGTTGTGTTATAAAAAGAGCACCTGGTGCCAGTCAGAGGTGATCATGTGACTCTGCTACATACTTACCGGGCACATGCCTCCTTGTGTGTTATAAAAAGAGCACCTGGTGCCAGTCAGAGGTGATCATGTGACTCTGCTACATACTTACCGGGCACATGCCTCCTTGTGTGTTATAAAAAAGAGCACCTGGTGCCAGTCAGAGGTGATCATGTGACTCTGCTACATACTTACCGGGCACATGACCCTTGTGTGTTATAAAAAGAGCACCTGGTGCCAGTCAGAGGTGATCATGTGACTCTGCTACATACTTACCGGGCACATGACTCCTTGTGTGTTATAAAAAGAGCACCTGGTGCCAGTCAGAGGTGATCATGTGACTCTGCTACATACTTACCGGGCACATGCCCTCCTGTGTGTTATAAAAAGAGCACCTGGTGCCAGTCAGAGGTGATCATGTGACTCTGCTACATACTTACCGGGCACATGCCTCCTTGTGTGTTATAAAAAGAGCACCTGGTGCCAGTCAGAGGTGATCATGTGACTCTGCTACATACTTACCGGGCACATGCCTCCTTGTGTGTTATAAAAAGAGCACCTGGTGCCAGTCAGAGGTGATCATGTGACTCTGCTACATACTTACCGGGCACATGCCTCCTTGTGTGTTATAAAAAGAGCACCTGGTGCCAGTCAGAGGTGATCATGTGACTCTGCTACATACTTACCGGGCACATGCCTCCTTGTGTGTTATAAAAAGAGCACCTGGTGCCCAGTCAGAGGTGATCATGTGACTCTGCTACATACTTACCGGGCACATGCCTCCTTGTGTGTTATAAAAAGAGCACCTGGTGCCAGTGCAGAGGTGATCATGTGACTCTGCTACATACTTACCGGGCACATGCCTCCTTGTGTGTTATAAAAAGAGCACCTGGTGCCAGTCAGAGGTGATCATGTGACTCTGCTACATACTTAGCCGGGCACATGCCTCCTTGTGTGTTATAAAAAGAGCACCTGGTGCCAGTGAGAGGTGATCATGTGACTCTGCTACATACTTACCGGGCACATGACTCCTTGTGTGTTATAAAAAGAGCACCTGGTGCCAGTCAGAGGTGATCATGTGACTCTGCTACATACTTACCGGGCACATGCCTCCTTGTGTGTTATAAAAAGAGCACATGGTGCCAGTCAGAGTTGATCATGTGACTCTGCTACATACTTACCGGGCACATGCCTCCTTGTGTGTTATAAAAAGAGCACCTGGTGCCAGTGCAGAGGTGATCATGTGACTCTGCTACATACTTACCGGGCACATGCCTCCTTGTGTGTTATAAAAAGAGCACCTGGTGCCAGTCGAGAGGTGATCATGTGACTCTGCTACATACTTACCGGGCACATGCCTCCTTGTGTGTTATAAAAAGAGCACCTGGTGCCAGTCAGAGGTGATCATGTGACTCTGCTACATACTTACCGGGCACATGCCTCCTTGTGTGTTATAAAAAGAGCACCTGGTGCCAGTCAGAGGTGAAAATGTGACTCTGCTACATACTTACAGGGCACATGCCTCCTTGTGTGTTATAAAAAAGAGCACCTGGTGCCAGTGCAGAGGTGATCATGTGACTCTGCTACATACTTACCGGGCACTGCCCCTTGTGTGTTATAAAAAGAGCACCTGGTGCCAGTCAGAGGTGATCATGTGACTCTGCTACATACTTACCGGGCACATGCCTCCTTGTGTGTTATAAAAAGAGCACCTGGTGCCAGTCAGAGGTGATCATGTGACTCTGCTACATACTTACCGGGCACATGCCTCCTTGTGTGTTATAAAAAGAGCACCTGGTGCCAGTCGAGAGGTGATCATGTGACTCTGCTACATACTTTCCGGGCACATGCTCCTTGTGTGTTATAAAAAGAGCACCTGGTGCCAGTCAGAGGTGATCATGTGACTCTGCTACATACTTACCGGGCACATGCCTCCTTGTGTGTTATAAAAAGAGCACCTGGTGCCAGTCAGAGGTGATCATGTGACTCTGCTACATACTTACCGGGCACATGCCTCCTTGTGTGTTATAAAAAGAGCACCTGGTGCCAGTCAGAGGTGATCATGTGACTCTGCTACATACTTACCGGGCACATGCCTCCTTGTGTGTTATAAAAAGAGCACCTGGTGCCAGTCAGAGGTGATCATGTGACTCTGCTACATACTTACCGGGCACATGCCTCCTTGTGTGTTATAAAAAGAGCACCTGGTGCCAGTCAGAGGTGATCATGTGACTCTGCTACATACTTACCGGGCACATGCCTCCTTGTGTGTTATAAAAAGAGCACCTGGTGCCAGTCAGAGGTGATCATGTGACTCTGCTACATACTTACCGGGCACATGCCTCCTTGTGTGTTATAAAAAGAGCACCTGGTGCCAGTCAGAGGTGATCATGTGACTCTGCTACATACTTACCGGGCACATGCCTCCTTGTGTGTTATAAAAAGAGCACCTGGTGCCAGTCAGAGGTGATCATGTGACTCTGCTACATACTTACCGGGCACATGCCCCCTTGTGTGTTATAAAAAGAGCACCTGGTGCCAGTCAGAGGTGATCATGTGACTCTGCTACATACTTACCGGGCACATGCCTCCTTGTGTGTTATAAAAAGAGCACCTGGTGCCAGTCAGAGGTGATCATGTGACTCTGCTACATACTTACCGGGCACATGCCTCCTTGTGTGTTATAAAAAGAGCACCTGGTGCCAGTCAGAGGTGATCATGTGACTCTGCTACATACTTACCGGGCACATGCCTCCTTGTGTGTTATAAAAAGAGCACCTGGTGCCAGTCAGAGGTGATCATGTGACTCTGCTACATACTTACCGGGCACATGCCTCCTTGTGTGTTATAAAAAGAGCACCTGGTGCCAGTCAGAGGTGATCATGTGACTCTGCTACATACTTACCGGGCACATGCCTCCTTGTGTGTTATAAAAAGAGCACCTGGTGCCAGTCAGAGGTGATCATGTGACTCTGCTACATACTTACCGGGCACATGCCTCCTTGTGTGTTATAAAAAGAGCACCTGGTGCCAGTCAGAGGTGATCATGTGACTCTGCTACATACTTACCGGGCACATGCCTCCTTGTGTGTTATAAAAAGAGCACCTGGTGCCAGTCAGAGGTGATCATGTGACTCTGCTACATACTTACCGGGCACATGCCTCCTTGTGTGTTATAAAAAGAGCACCTGGTGCCAGTCAGAGGTGATCATGTGACTCTGCTACATACTTACCGGGCAACATGCCTCCTTGTGTGTTATAAAAAAGAGCACCTGGGTGCCAGTCAGAGGGTGATCATGTGACTCTGCTACATACTACCGGGCACATGCCTCCTTGTGTGTTATAAAAAGAGCACCTGGTGCAGTCAGAGGTGATCATGTGACTCTGCTACATACTTACCGGGCACATGCCTCCTTGTGTGTTATAAAAGAGCACCTGGTGCCAGTCAGAGGTGATCATGTGACTCTGCTACATACTTACCGGGCACATGCCTCCTTGTGTGTTATAAAAAGAGCACCTGGTGCCAGTGAGAGGTGATCATGTGACTCTGCTACATACTTACCCGGGCACATGCCTCCTTGTGTGTTATAAAAAGAGCACCTGGTGCCAGTCAGAGGTGATCATGTGACTCTGCTACATACTTACCGGGCACATGCCTCCTTGTGTGTTATAAACAGAGCACCTGGTGCCAGTCAGAGGTGATCATGTGACTCTGCTACATACTTACCGGGCACATGCCTCCCTTGTGTGTTATAAAAAGAGCACCTGGTGCCAGTCAGAGGTGATCATGTGACTCTGCTACATACTTACCGGGCACATGCCCCTTGTGTGTTATAAAAAGAGCACCTGGTGCCAGTCAGAGGTGATCATGTGACTCTGCTACATACTTACCGGGCACATGCCTCCCTTGTGTGTTATAAAAAGAGCACCTGGTGCCAGTCAGAGGTGATCATGTGACTCTGCTACATACTTACCGGGCACATGCCTCCTTGTGTGTTATAAAAAGAGCACCTGGTGCCAGTCAGAGGTGATCATGTGACTCTGCTACATACTTACCGGGCACATGCCTCCTTGTGTGTTATAAAAAGAGCACCTGGTGCCAGTCAGAGGTGATCATGTGACACTGCTACATACTTACCGGGCACATGCCTCCTTGTGTGTTATAAAAAGAGCACCTGGTGCCAGTCAGAGGTGATCATGTGACTCTGCTACATACTAGCCGGGCACATGCCTCCTTGTGTGTTATAAAAAGAGCACCTGGTGCCAGTCAGAGGTGATCATGTGACTCTGCTACATACTAGCCGGGCACATGCCTCCTTGTGTGTTATAAAAAGAGCACCTGGTGCCAGTCAGAGGTGATCATGTGACTCTGCTACATACTAGCCGGGCACATGCCTCCTTGTGTGTTATAAAAAGAGCACCTGGTGCCAGTCAGAGGTGATCATGTGACTCTGCTACATACTAGCCGGGCACATGCCTCCTTGTGTGTTATAAAAAGAGCACCTGGTGCCAGTCAGAGGTGATCATGTGACTCTGCTACATACTAGCCGGGCACATGCCTCCTTGTGTGTTATAAAAAGAGCACCTGGTGCCAGTCAGAGGTGATCATGTGACTCTGCTACATACTTACCGGGCACATGCCTCCTTGTGTGTTATAAAAAGAGCACCTGGTGCCAGTGAGAGGTGATCATGTGACTCTGCTACATACTTACCGGGCACATGCCTCCTTGTGTGTTATAAAAAGAGCACCTGGTGCCAGTCAGAGGTGATCATGTGACTCTGCTACATACTTACCCGGGCACATGACCCTTGTGTGTTATAAAAAGAGCACCTGGTGCCAGTCAGAGGTGATCATGTGACTCTGCTACATACTTACCGGGCACATGCGTCCTTGTGTGTTATAAAAAGAGCACCTGGTGCCAGTGAGAGGTGATCATGTGACTCTGCTACATACTTACCGGGCACATGACCCTTGTGTGTTATAAAAAGAGCACCTGGTGCCAGTGAGAGGTGATCATGTGACTCTGCTACATACTTACCGGGCACATGCCTCCTTGTGTGTTATAAAAAGAGCACCTGGTGCCAGTGAGAGGTGATCATGTGACTCTGCTACATACTTACCGGGCACATGACCCTTGTGTGTTATAAAAAGAGCACCTGGTGCCAGTGAGAGGTGATCATGTGACTCTGCTACATACTTACCGGGCACATGCCTCCTTGTGTGTTATAAAAAGAGCACCTGGTGCCAGTCAGAGGTGATCATGTGACTCTGCTACATACTTACCGGGCACATGCCCCCTTGTGTGTTATAAAAAGAGCACCTGGTGCCAGTCAGAGGTGATCATGTGACTCTGCTACATACTTACCGGGCACATGCCTCCTTGTGTGTTATAAAAAGAGCACCTGGTGCCAGTCAGAGGTGATCATGTGACTCTGCTACATACTTACCGGGCACATGCCTCCTTGTGTGTTATAAAAAGAGCACCTGGTGCCAGTCAGAGGTGATCATGTGACTCTGCTACATACTTACCGGGCACATGACCCTTGTGTGTTATAAAAAGAGCACCTGGTGCCAGTCAGAGGTGATCATGTGACTCTGCTACATACTTACCGGGCACATGCCTCCTTGTGTGTTATAAAAAGAGCACCTGGTGCCAGTCAGAGGTGATCATGTGACTCTGCTACATACTTACCGGGCACATGCCTCCTTGTGTGTTATAAAAAGAGCACCTGGTGCCAGTCAGAGGTGATCATGTGACTCTGCTACATACTTACCGGGCACATGCCTCCTTGTGTGTTATAAAAAGAGCACCTGGTGCCAGTCAGAGGTGATCATGTGACTCTGCTACATACTTACCGGGCACATGCCTCCTTGTGTGTTATAAAAAGAGCACCTGGTGCCAGTCAGAGGTGATCATGTGACTCTGCTACATACTTACCGGGCACATGCCTCCTTGTGTGTTATAAAAAGAGCACCTGGTGCCAGTGAGAGGTGATCATGTGACTCTGCTACATACTTACCGGGCACATGCCTCCTTGTGTGTTATAAAAAGAGCACCTGGTGCCAGTGAGAGGTGATCATGTGACTCTGCTACATACTTACCGGGCACATGCCTCCTTGTGTGTTATAAAAAGAGCACCTGGTGCCAGTCAGAGGTGATCATGTGACTCTGCTACATACTAGCCGGGCACATGCCTCCTTGTGTGTTATAAAAAGAGCACCTGGTGCCAGTGAGAGGTGATAATGTGACTCTGCTACATACTTACCGGGCACATGCCTCCTTGTGTGTTATAAAAAGAGCACCTGGTGCCAGTGAGAGGTGATCATGTGACTCTGCTACATACTTACCGGGCACATGCCTCCTTGTGTGTTATAAAAAGAGCACCTGGTGCCAGTCAGAGGTGATCATGTGACTCTGCTACATACTAGCCGGGCACATGCCCCCTTGTGCATTATAAGAAGAAGAGCGCTCAGCGTTTGGTGCCAGTGAGATGTGATCATGTGACTCTGCTACATACTAGCCGGGCACATGCCCCCTTGTGTGTTATAAAAAGAGCACCTGGTGCCAGTGAGAGGTGATCATGTGACTCTGCTACATACTTACCGGGCACATGCCTCCTTGTGTGTTATAAAAAGAGCACCTGGTGCCAGTGAGAGGTGATCATGTGACTCTGCTACATACTAGCCGGGCACATGCCCCCTTGTGCATTATAAGAAGAGCGCTCAGCATTTGGTGCCAGTGAGAGGTGATCATGTGACTCTGCTACATACTAGCCGGGCACATGCCCCCGTGTGCATTATAAGAAGAAGAGCGCTCAGCGTTTGGTGCCAGTGAGAGGTGATCATGTGACTCTGCTACATACTAGCCGGGCACATGCCCCCTTGTGCATTATAAGTAGAAGAGCGCTCAGCGTTTGGTGCCAGTGAGAGGTGATCATGTGACTCTGCTACATACTAGCCGGGCACATGCCCCCTTGTGCATTATAAGTAGAAGAGCGCTCAGCGTTTGGTGCCAGTGAGAGGTGATCATGTGACTCTGCTACATACTAGCCGTGCACATGCCTCCTTGTGTGTTATAAGAAGAAGAATGCTCAGCGTTTGGTGCCAGTGAGGGGTGATCATGTGACACTGCTACATACTAGCCGGGCACATGCCCCCTTGTGCATTATAAGAAGAGTGCTCAGCGTTTGGTGCCAGTGAGAGGTGATCATGTGACACTGCTACATACTAGCCGGGCACATGCCCCCTTGTGCATTATAAGAAGAGCGCTCAGCATTTGGTGCCAGTGAGAGGTGATCATGTGACTCTGCTACATACTAGCCGGGCACATGCCCCCTTGTGCATTATAAGAAGAAGAGCGCTCAGCGTTTGGTGCCAGTGAGAGGTGATCATGTGACTCTGCTACATACTAGCCGGGCACATGCCCCCTTGTGCATTATAAGTAGAAGAGCGCTCAGCGTTTGGTGCCAGTGAGAGGTGATCATGTGACTCTGCTATATACTAGCCGGGCACATGCCCCCTTGTGCATTATAAGTAGAAGAGCGCTCAGCGTTTGGTGCCAGTGAGAGGTGATCATGTGACTCTGCTACATACTAGCCGGGCACATGCCCCCTTGTGCATTATAAGTAGAAGAGCGCTCAGCGTTTGGTGCTAGTGAGGGGTGATCATGTGACTCTGCTACATACTAGCCGGGCACATGCCCCCTTGTGCATTATAAGTAGAAGAGCGCTCAGCGTTTGGTGCCAGTGAGGGGTGATCATGTGACTCTGCTACATACTAGCTGGGCACATGCCCCCTTGTGCATTATAAGAAGAGCGCTCAGCGTTTGGTGCCAGTGAGAGGTGATCATGTGACTCTGCTACATACTAGCTGGGCACATGCCCCCTTGTGCATTATAAGAAGAGCGCTCAGCGTTTGGTGCCAGTCAGAGGTGATCATGTGACTCTGCTACATACTTACCGGGCACATGCCTCCTTGTGTGTTATAAAAAGAGCACCTGGTGCCAGTCAGAGGTGATCATGTGACTCTGCTACATACTTACCGGGCACATGCCCCCTTGTGTGTTATAAAAAGAGCACCTGGTGCCAGTCAGAGGTGATCATGTGACTCTGCTACATACTTACCGGGCACATGCCCCCTTGTGTGTTATAAAAAGAGCACCTGGTGCCAGTGAGAGGTGATCATGTGACTCTGCTACATACTTACCGGGCACATGCCCCCTTGTGTGTTATAAAAAGAGCACCTGGTGCCAGTCAGAGGTGATCATGTGACTCTGCTACATACTTACCGGGCACATGCCCCCTTGTGTGTTATAAAAAGAGCACCTGGTGCCAGTCAGAGGTGATCATGTGACTCTGCTACATACTTACCGGGCACATGCCTCCTTGTGTGTTATAAAAAGAGCACCTGGTGCCAGTCAGAGGTGATCATGTGACTCTGCTACATACTAGCCGGGCACATGCCTCCTTGTGTGTTATAAAAAGAGCACCTGGTGCCAGTCAGAGGTGATCATGTGACTCTGCTACATACTAGCCGGGCACATGCCTCCTTGTGTGTTATAAAAAGAGCACCTGGTGCCAGTCAGAGGTGATCATGTGACTCTGCTACATACTAGCCGGGCACATGCCTCCTTGTGTGTTATAAAAAGAGCACCTGGTGCCAGTCAGAGGTGATCATGTGACTCTGCTACATACTAGCCGGGCACATGCCTCCTTGTGTGTTATAAAAAGAGCACCTGGTGCCAGTCAGAGGTGATCATGTGACTCTGCTACATACTTACCGGGCACATGCCTCCTTGTGTGTTATAAAAAGAGCACCTGGTGCCAGTCAGAGGTGATCATGTGACTCTGCTACATACTTACCGGGCACATGCCTCCTTGTGTGTTATAAAAAGAGCACCTGGTGCCAGTCAGAGGTGATCATGTGACTCTGCTACATACTTACCGGGCACATGCCTCCTTGTGTGTTATAAAAAGAGCACCTGGTGCCAGTGAGAGGTGATCATGTGACTCTGCTACATACTTACCGGGCACATGCCACCTTGTGTGTTATAAAAAGAGCACCTGGTGCCAGTGAGAGGTGATCATGTGACTCTGCTACATACTTACCGGGCACATGCCTCCTTGTGTGTTATAAAAAGAGCACCTGGTGCCAGTCAGAGGTGATCATGTGACTCTGCTACATACTTACCGGGCACATGACCCTTGTGTGTTATAAAAAGAGCACCTGGTGCCAGTCAGAGGTGATCATGTGACTCTGCTACATACTTACCGGGCACATGCGTCCTTGTGTGTTATAAAAAGAGCACCTGGTACCAGTGAGAGGTGATCATGTGACTCTGCTACATACTTACCGGGCACATGACCCTTGTGTGTTATAAAAAGAGCACCTGGTGCCAGTGAGAGGTGATCATGTGACTCTGCTACATACTTACCGGGCACATGCCTCCTTGTGTGTTATAAAAAGAGCACCTGGTGCCAGTGAGAGGTGATCATGTGACTCTGCTACATACTTACCGGGCACATGACCCTTGTGTGTTATAAAAAGAGCACCTGGTGCCAGTGAGAGGTGATCATGTGACTCTGCTACATACTTACCGGGCACATGCCTCCTTGTGTGTTATAAAAAGAGCACCTGGTGCCAGTCAGAGGTGATCATGTGACTCTGCTACATACTTACCGGGCACATGCCCCTTGTGTGTTATAAAAAGAGCACCTGGTGCCAGTCAGAGGTGATCATGTGACTCTGCTACATACTTACCGGGCACATGCCCCCTTGTGTGTTATAAAAAGAGCACCTGGTGCCAGTCAGAGGTGATCATGTGACTCTGCTACATACTTACCGGGCACATGCCTCCTTGTGTGTTATAAAAAGAGCACCTGGTGCCAGTCAGAGGTGATCATGTGACTCTGCTACATACTTACCGGGCACATGCCTCCTTGTGTGTTATAAAAAGAGCACCTGGTGCCAGTGAGAGGTGATCATGTGACTCTGCTACATACTTACCGGGCACATGACCCTTGTGTGTTATAAAAAGAGCACCTGGTGCCAGTCAGAGGTGATCATGTGACTCTGCTACATACTTACCGGGCACATGCCTCCTTGTGTGTTATAAAAAGAGCACCTGGTGCCAGTCAGAGGTGATCATGTGACTCTGCTACATACTTACCGGGCACATGCCTCCTTGTGTGTTATAAAAAGAGCACCTGGTGCCAGTCAGAGGTGATCATGTGACTCTGCTACATACTTACCGGGCACATGCCTCCTTGTGTGTTATAAAAAGAGCACCTGGTGCCAGTCAGAGGTGATCATGTGACTCTGCTACATACTTACCGGGCACATGCCTCCTTGTGTGTTATAAAAAGAGCACCTGGTGCCAGTCAGAGGTGATCATGTGACTCTGCTACATACTTACCGGGCACATGCCTCCTTGTGTGTTATAAAAAGAGCACCTGGTGCCAGTGAGAGGTGATCATGTGACTCTGCTACATACTTACCGGGCACATGCCTCCTTGTGTGTTATAAAAAGAGCACCTGGTGCCAGTGAGAGGTGATCATGTGACTCTGCTACATACTTACCGGGCACATGCCTCCTTGTGTGTTATAAAAAGAGCACCTGGTGCCAGTCAGAGGTGATCATGTGACTCTGCTACATACTAGCCGGGCACATGCCTCCTTGTGTGTTATAAAAAGAGCACCTGGTGCCAGTGAGAGGTGATCATGTGACTCTGCTACATACTTACCGGGCACATGCCTCCTTGTGTGTTATAAAAAGAGCACCTGGTGCCAGTGAGAGGTGATCATGTGACTCTGCTACATACTTACCGGGCACATGCCTCCTTGTGTGTTATAAAAAGAGCACCTGGTGCCAGTCAGAGGTGATCATGTGACTCTGCTACATACTAGCCGGGCACATGCCCCCTTGTGCATTATAAGAAGAGCGCTCAGCATTTGGTGCCAGTGAGAGGTGATCATGTGACTCTGCTACATACTAGCCGGGCACATGCCCCCTTGTGCATTATAAGAAGAAGAGCGCTCAGCGTTTGGTGCCAGTGAGAGGTGATCATGTGACTCTGCTACATACTAGCCGGGCACATGCCCCCTTGTGCATTATAAGTAGAAGAGCGCTCAGCGTTTGGTGCCAGTGAGAGGTGATCATGTGACTCTGCTACATACTAGCCGGGCACATGCCCCCTTGTGCATTATAAGTAGAAGAGCGCTCAGCGTTTGGTGCCAGTGAGAGGTGATCATGTGACTCTGCTACATACTAGCCGTGCACATGCCTCCTTGTGTGTTATAAGAAGAAGAATGCTCAGCGTTTGGTGCCAGTGAGGGGTGATCATGTGACACTGCTACATACTAGCCGGGCACATGCCCCCTTGTGCATTATAAGAAGAGTGCTCAGCGTTTGGTGCCAGTGAGAGGTGATCATGTGACTCTGCTACATACTAGCCGGGCACATGCCCCCTTGTGCATTATAAGAAGAGCGCTCAGCATTTGGTGCCAGTGAGAGGTGATCATGTGACTCTGCTACATACTAGCCGGGCACATGCCCCCTTGTGCATTATAAGAAGAAGAGCGCTCAGCGTTTGGTGCCAGTGAGAGGTGATCATGTGACTCTGCTACATACTAGCCGGGCACATGCCCCCTTGTGCATTATAAGTAGAAGAGCGCTCAGCGTTTGGTGCCAGTGAGAGGTGATCATGTGACTCTGCTATATACTAGCCGGGCACATGCCCCCTTGTGCATTATAAGTAGAAGAGCGCTCAGCGTTTGGTGCCAGTGAGAGGTGATCATGTGACTCTGCTACATACTAGCCGGGCACATGCCCCCTTGTGCATTATAAGTAGAAGAGCGCTCAGCGTTTGGTGCTAGTGAGGGGTGATCATGTGACTCTGCTACATACTAGCCGGGCACATGCCCCCTTGTGCATTATAAGTAGAAGAGCGCTCAGCGTTTGGTGCCAGTGAGGGGTGATCATGTGACTCTGCTACATACTAGCTGGGCACATGCCCCCTTGTGCATTATAAGAAGAGCGCTCAGCGTTTGGTGCCAGTGAGAGGTGATCATGTGACTCTGCTACATACTTACCGGGCACATGCCTCCTTGTGTGTTATAAAAAGAGCACCTGGTGCCAGTCAGAGGTGATCATGTGACTCTGCTACATACTTACCGGGCACATGCCTCCTTGTGTGTTATAAAAAGAGCACCTGGTGCCAGTCAGAGGTGATCATGTGACTCTGCTACATACTTACCGGGCACATGCCCCCTTGTGTGTTATAAAAAGAGCACCTGGTGCCAGTCAGAGGTGATCATGTGACTCTGCTACATACTTACCGGGCACATGCCCCCTTGTGTGTTATAAAAAGAGCACCTGGTGCCAGTCAGAGGTGATCATGTGACTCTGCTACATACTTACCGGGCACATGCCCCCTTGTGTGTTATAAAAAGAGCACCTGGTGCCAGTCAGAGGTGATCATGTGACTCTGCTACATACTTACCGGGCACATGCCTCCTTGTGTGTTATAAAAAGAGCACCTGGTGCCAGTCAGAGGTGATCATGTGACTCTGCTACATACTAGCCGGGCACATGCCTCCTTGTGTGTTATAAAAAGAGCACCTGGTGCCAGTCAGAGGTGATCATGTGACTCTGCTACATACTAGCCGGGCACATGCCTCCTTGTGTGTTATAAAAAGAGCACCTGGTGCCAGTCAGAGGTGATCATGTGACTCTGCTACATACTAGCCGGGCACATGCCTCCTTGTGTGTTATAAAAAGAGCACCTGGTGCCAGTCAGAGGTGATCATGTGACTCTGCTACATACTAGCCGGGCACATGCCTCCTTGTGTGTTATAAAAAGAGCACCTGGTGCCAGTCAGAGGTGATCATGTGACTCTGCTACATACTTACCGGGCACATGCCTCCTTGTGTGTTATAAAAAGAGCACCTGGTGCCAGTGAGAGGTGATCATGTGACTCTGCTACATACTTACCGGGCACATGCCTCCTTGTGTGTTATAAAAAGAGCACCTGGTGCCAGTCAGAGGTGATCATGTGACTCTGCTACATACTTACCGGGCACATGCCTCCTTGTGTGTTATAAAAAGAGCACCTGGTGCCAGTCAGAGGTGATCATGTGACTCTGCTACATACTTACCGGGCACATGACCCTTGTGTGTTATAAAAAGAGCACCTGGTGCCAGTCAGAGGTGATCATGTGACTCTGCTACATACTTACCGGGCACATGCGTCCTTGTGTGTTATAAAAAGAGCACCTGGTGCCAGTCAGAGGTGATCATGTGACTCTGCTACATACTTACCGGGCACATGCCTCCTTGTGTGTTATAAAAAGAGCACCTGGTGCCAGTCAGAGGTGATCATGTGACTCTGCTACATACTTACCGGGCACATGCCTCCTTGTGTGTTATAAAAAGAGCACCTGGTGCCAGTGAGAGGTGATCATGTGACTCTGCTACATACTTACCGGGCACATGCGTCCTTGTGTGTTATAAAAAGAGCACCTGGTGCCAGTCAGAGGTGATCATGTGACTCTGCTACATACTTACCGGGCACATGCCTCCTTGTGTGTTATAAAAAGAGCACCTGGTGCCAGTGAGAGGTGATCATGTGACTCTGCTACATACTAGCCGGGCACATGCCCCTTGTGTGTTATAAAAAGAGCACCTGGTGCCAGTCAGAGGTGATCATGTGACTCTGCTACATACTTACCGGGCACATGCCCCCTTGTGTGTTATAAAAAGAGCACCTGGTGCCAGTCAGAGGTGATCATGTGACTCTGCTACATACTTACCGGGCACATGCCTCCTTGTGTGTTATAAAAAGAGCACCTGGTGCCAGTCAGAGGTGATCATGTGACTCTGCTACATACTTACCGGGCACATGCCTCCTTGTGTGTTATAAAAAGAGCACCTGGTGCCAGTCAGAGGTGATCATGTGACTCTGCTACATACTTACCGGGCACATGACCCTTGTGTGTTATAAAAAGAGCACCTGGTGCCAGTCAGAGGTGATCATGTGACTCTGCTACATACTTACCGGGCACATGCCTCCTTGTGTGTTATAAAAAGAGCACCTGGTGCCAGTCAGAGGTGATCATGTGACTCTGCTACATACTTACCGGGCACATGCCTCCTTGTGTGTTATAAAAAGAGCACCTGGTGCCAGTCAGAGGTGATCATGTGACTCTGCTACATACTTACCGGGCACATGCCTCCTTGTGTGTTATAAAAAGAGCACCTGGTGCCAGTCAGAGGTGATCATGTGACTCTGCTACATACTTACCGGGCACATGCCTCCTTGTGTGTTATAAAAAGAGCACCTGGTGCCAGTCAGAGGTGATCATGTGACTCTGCTACATACTTACCGGGCACATGCCTCCTTGTGTGTTATAAAAAGAGCACCTGGTGCCAGTCAGAGGTGATCATGTGACTCTGCTACATACTTACCGGGCACATGCCTCCTTGTGTGTTATAAAAAGAGCACCTGGTGCCAGTGAGAGGTGATCATGTGACTCTGCTACATACTTACCGGGCACATGCCTCCTTGTGTGTTATAAAAAGAGCACCTGGTGCCAGTGAGAGGTGATCATGTGACTCTGCTACATACTTACCGGGCACATGCCTCCTTGTGTGTTATAAAAAGAGCACCTGGTGCCAGTCAGAGGTGATCATGTGACTCTGCTACATACTAGCCGGGCACATGCCCCCTTGTGCATTATAAGAAGAAGAGCGCTCAGCGTTTGGTGCCAGTGAGAGGTGATCATGTGACTCTGCTACATACTAGCCGGGCACATGCCCCCTTGTGTGTTATAAAAAGAGCACCTGGTGCCAGTGAGAGGTGATCATGTGACTCTGCTACATACTTACCGGGCACATGCCTCCTTGTGTGTTATAAAAAGAGCACCTGGTGCCAGTGAGAGGTGATCATGTGACTCTGCTACATACTAGCCGGGCACATGCCCCCTTGTGCATTATAAGAAGAGCGCTCAGCATTTGGTGCCAGTGAGAGGTGATCATGTGACTCTGCTACATACTAGCCGGGCACATGCCCCCTTGTGCATTATAAGAAGAAGAGCGCTCAGCGTTTGGTGCCAGTGAGAGGTGATCATGTGACTCTGCTACATACTAGCCGGGCACATGCCCCCTTGTGCATTATAAGTAGAAGAGCGCTCAGCGTTTGGTGCCAGTGAGAGGTGATCATGTGACTCTGCTACATACTAGCCGGGCACATGCCCCCTTGTGCATTATAAGTAGAAGAGCGCTCAGCGTTTGGTGCCAGTGAGAGGTGATCATGTGACTCTGCTACATACTAGCCGTGCACATGCCTCCTTGTGTGTTATAAGAAGAAGAATGCTCAGCGTTTGGTGCCAGTGAGGGGTGATCATGTGACACTGCTACATACTAGCCGGGCACATGCCCCCTTGTGCATTATAAGAAGAAGAATGCTCAGCGTTTGGTGCCAGTGAGGGGTGATCATGTGACACTGCTACATACTAGCCGGGCACATGCCCCCTTGTGCATTATAAGAAGAGTGCTCAGCGTTTGGTGCCAGTGAGAGGTGATCATGTGACTCTGCTACATACTAGCCGGGCACATGCCCCCTTGTGCATTATAAGAAGAGCGCTCAGCATTTGGTGCCAGTGAGAGGTGATCATGTGACTCTGCTACATACTAGCCGGGCACATGCCCCCTTGTGCATTATAAGAAGAAGAGCGCTCAGCGTTTGGTGCCAGTGAGAGGTGATCATGTGACTCTGCTACATACTAGCCGGGCACATGCCCCCTTGTGCATTATAAGTAGAAGAGCGCTCAGCGTTTGGTGCCAGTGAGAGGTGATCATGTGACTCTGCTATATACTAGCCGGGCACATGCCCCCTTGTGCATTATAAGTAGAAGAGCGCTCAGCGTTTGGTGCCAGTGAGAGGTGATCATGTGACTCTGCTACATACTAGCCGGGCACATGCCCCCTTGTGCATTATAAGTAGAAGAGCGCTCAGCGTTTGGTGCTAGTGAGGGGTGATCATGTGACTCTGCTACATACTAGCCGGGCACATGCCCCCTTGTGCATTATAAGTAGAAGAGCGCTCAGCGTTTGGTGCCAGTGAGGGGTGATCATGTGACTCTGCTACATACTAGCTGGGCACATGCCCCCTTGTGCATTATAAGAAGAGCGCTCAGCGTTTGGTGCCAGTGAGAGGTGATCATGTGACTCTGCTACATACTAGCCGGGCACATGCCCCCTTGTGCATTATAAGTAGAAGAGCGCTCAGCGTTTGGTGCCAGTGAGAGGTGATCATGTGACTCTGCTACATACTAGCTGGGCACATGCCCCCTTGTGCATTATAAGTAGAAGAGCGCTCAGCGTTTGGTGCCAGTGAGAGGTGATCATGTGACTCTGCTACATACTAGCCGGGCACATGCCCCCTTGTGCATTATAAGTAGAAGAGCGCTCAGCGTTTGGTGCCAGTGAGAGGTGATCATGTGACTCTGCTACATACTAGCCGGGCACATGCCCCCTTGTGCATTATAAGTAGAAGAGCGCTCAGCGTTTGGTGCCAGTGAGAGGTGATCATGTGACTCTGCTACATACTAGCCGGGCACATGCCCCCTTGTGCATTATAAGAAGAAGAGCGCTCAGCGTTTGGTGCCAGTGAGAGGTGATCATGTGACTCTGCTACATACTAGCCGGGCACATGCCCCCTTGTGCATTATAAGTAGAAGAGTGTTTGGTGCCAGTGAGGGATGATCATGTGACTCTGCTACATACTAGCTGGGCACATGCCCCCTTGTGCATTATAAGAAGAAGAGCGCTCAGCGTTTGGTGCCAGTGAGAGGTGATCATGTGACTGCTACATACTAGCCGGGCACATGCCCCCTTGTGCATTATAAGTAGAGTGCTCAGCGTTTGGTGCCAGTGAGAGGTGATCATGTGACTCTGCTACATACTAGCCGGGCACATGCCCCCTTGTGCATTATAAGAAGAGCGCTCAGCGTTTGGTGCCAGTGAGGGGTGATCATGTGACTCTGCTACATACTAGCCGGGCACATGCCCTCTTGTGCATTATAAGTAGAAGAGTGCTCAGCGTTTGGTGCCAGTGAGAGGTGATCATGTGACTCTGCTACATACTAGCCGGGCACATGCCCCCTTGTGCATTATAAGTAGAAGAGCGCTCAGCGTTTGGTGCCAGTGAGAGGTGATCATGTGACTCTGCTACATACTAGCCGTGCACATGCCCCCTTGTGCATTATAAGAAGAGCGCTCAGCGTTTGGTGCCAGTGAGAGGTGATCATGTGACTCTGCTACATACTAGCCGTGCACATGCCCCCTTGTGCATTATAAGAAGAAGAATGCTCAGCGTTTGGTGCTAGTGAGGGGTGATCATGTGACTCTGCTACATACTAGCCGGGCACATGCCCCCTTGTGCATTATAAGTAGAAGAGCGCTCAGCGTTAGGTGCCAGTGAGAGGTGATCATGTGACTCTGCTACATACTTACCGGGCACATGACCCTTGTGTGTTATAAAAAGAGCACCTGGTGCCAGTCAGAGGTGATCATGTGACTCTGCTACATACTTACCGGGCACATGCCTCCTTGTGTGTTATAAAAAGAGCACCTGGTGCCAGTGAGAGGTGATCATGTGACTCTGCTACATACTAGCCGGGCACATGACCCTTGTGCATTATAAGAAGAAGAACGCCCAGCGTTTGGTGCCAGTGAGGGGTGATCATGTGACTCTGCTACATACTAGCCGGGCACATGACCCTTGTGCATTATAAGAAGAAGAACGCCCAGCGTTTGGTGCCAGTGAGGGGTGATCATGTGACTCTGCTACATACTAGCTGGGCACATGCCCCCTTGTGCATTATAAGTAGAAGAGCGCTCAGCGTTTGGTGCCAGTGAGAGGTGATCATGTGACTCTGCTACATACTAGCCGGGCACATGCCCCCTTGTGCATTATAATAAGAAGAGCACTCAGCGTTTGGTGCCAGTGAGAGGTGATCATGTGACTCTGCTACATACTTGCCGGGCACATGCCCCCTTGTGCATTATAAGAAGAAGAGCACTCAGCGTTTGGTGCCAGTGAGAGGTGATCATGTGACTCTGCTACATACTAGCCGGGCACATGCCCCCTTGTGCATTATAAGAAGAAGAGCGCTCAGCGTTTGGTGCCAGTGAGGGGTGATCATGTTACTCTGCTACATACTAGCCGGGCACATGCCCCCTTGTGCATTATAAGTAGAAGAGCGCTCAGCGTTTGGCACCAGTGAGGGGTGATCATGTTAGTCTGCTACATACTAGCCGGGCACATGCCCCCTTGTGCATTATAAGTAGAAGAACGCTCAGCGTTTGGTGCCAGTGAGAGGTGATCATGTGACTCTGCTACATACTAGCCGGGCACATGACCCTTGTGCATTATAAGTAGAAGAGCGCTCAGCATTTGGTGCCAGTGAGAGGTGATCATGTGACTCTGCTACATACTAGCCGTGCACATGCCCCCTTGTGCATTATAAGTAGAAGAGCGCTCAGCGTTTGGTGCCAGTGAGAGGTGATCATGTGACTCTGCTACATACTTACCGGGCACATGCCTCCTTGTGCATTATAAGTAGAAGAGCGCTCAGCGTTTGGTGCCAGTGAGAGGTGATCATGTGACTCTGCTACATACTTACCGGGCACATGCCTCCTTGTGTGTTATAAAAAGAGCACCTGGTGCCAGTGAGAGGTGATCATGTGACTTTGCTACATACTTACCGGGCACATGCCTCCTTGTGTGTTATAAAAAGAGCACCTGGTGCCAGTCAGAGGTGATCATGTGACTCTGCTACATACTAGCCGGGCACATGCCCCCTTGTGCATTATAAGTAGAAGAGCGCTCAGCGTTTGGTGCCAGTGAGAGGTGATCATGTGACTCTGCTACATACTAGCCGGGCACATGCCCCCTTGTGCATTATAAGAAGAGCGCTCAGCGTTTGGTGCCAGTGAGAGGTGATCATGTGACTGCTACATACTAGCCGGGCACATGCCCCCTTGTGCATTATAAGTAGAAGAGCGCTCAGCATTTGGTGCCAGTGAGAGGTGATCATGTGACTGCTACATACTAGCCGGGCACATGCCCCCTTGTGCATTATAAGTAGAAGAGCGCTCAGCGTTTGGTGCTAGTGAGAGGTGATCATGTAACTCTGCTACATACTAGCCGGGCACATGCCCCCTTGTGCATTATAAGAAGAAGAACGCCCAGCGTTTGGTGCCAGTGAGGGGTGATCATGTGACACTGCTACATACTAGCCGGGCACATGCCCCTTGTGCATTATAAGTAGAAGAGCGCTCAGCGTTTGGTGCCAGTGAGAGGTGATCATGTGACTCTGCTACATACTAGCCGGGCACATGCCCCCTTGTGCATTATAAGTAGAAGAGTGTTTGGTGCCAGTGAGAGGTGATCATGTGACTGCTACATACTAGCCGGGCACATGCCCCCTTGTGCATTATAAGAAGAAGAGCGCTCAGCGTTTGGTGCCAGTGAGAGGTGATCATGTGACTCTGCTACATACTAGCCGTGCACATGCCCCCTTGTGCATTATAAGAAGAAGAGCGCTCAGCATTTGGTGCTAGTGAGAGGTGATCATGTGACTCTGCTACATACTAGCCGTGCACATGCCCCCTTGTGCATTATAAGTAGAAGAGCGCTCAGCGTTTGGTGCCAGTGAGAGGTGATCATGTGACTCTGCTACATACTAGCCGGGCACATGCCCCCTTGTGCATTATAAGTAGAAGAGCGCTCAGCGTTTGGTGCCAGTGAGAGGTGATCATGTGACACTGCTACATACTAGCCGGGCACATGCCCCCTTGCGCGTTATAAGAAGAAGAGTGCTCAGCATTTGGTGCCAGTGAGAGGTGATCATGTGACTCTGCTACATACTAGCCGTGCACATGCCCCCTTGCGCGTTATAAGAAGAAGAATGCTCAGCATTTGGTGCCAGTGAGAGGTGATCATGTGACTCTGCTACATACTAGCCGTGCACATGCCCCCTTGTGCATTATAAGTAGAAGAATGCTCAGCATTTGGTGCCAGTGAGAGGTGATCATGTGACTCTGCTACATACTAGCCGGGAATGATTAGGGCATGTCATTTTTTTATTATAATATCACTGTAATCAGGCATGAATTCTGCTGTATATTAGTCAGTTCTGCTTTGCAAGAGGGTATAAATGAGATGACTCCCCCCGGACGCCTGCTACCATGCGAGTAAGCCATGTACAGACATATCATGGAGCTGGCAATATCGGCCTCACACATCTTTATGGTTGTTATAGGGCTGGTGAGACGCAGTGATATAAAGTGGTTGTGTATAAGGGAATAAAAAAACGTTTGAGTGGGGGCCTTAAGGTTTTTTATGTCTGGGCAGCACGGAGTAAATGCAGCCTGTTCCATTGTTAGTTCAGCAGAAGTGACTCAGCCTCTGCAAGTAACGCACACAATAGTTATTACCAGGAAATTGTTGCTGTTGTGGGACTTGTGGCCCAGTTACGTAATCGTGTGCGCTTGTACAGGGGATGTCTCTCTGCTATTAATACACTTGTTTTTAGCCTGATAACAATGTGATTCACTTACTAGAAAATGTCCGTTTTCCTTCTAGAGGCTGAACCTGTGGGTTTCAGTAGAGAAATGAGACACTGGAAAACCGTCATCAACGTGTTTATGTAGAATTGTAGCATTTGTCATTTTATTCTAGGAGAACGTCAGTCATTTTGCTTTTATTGAAAAGGAATA